>NW_017731376.1:3865213-3871347 GCF_001890085.2 Hipposideros armiger | reverse complement strand
GAGAGAGAGAGAGAGAGAGAGAGAGAGAGAGAGAGAGATTCAGTGAGGGGGTAGTTGTTGAGAGGAAAGGAAGCCAGATATTGAAGAAATAGATGTCTTACTAAAAATGTTGGACTTTTCCTAAAGGCCATGGAAAGTTACGAAAGAGTTTTAAGTAGGAGAATGACACTTAGATATGACTTTTGGAGAAATTAGCACTGGGTGAAGCGTGGAAGATGGATTGAAGGGAGAAAAACTCAGAATTAAGATAATTTAGGATACCACTAAAATCCAGGTGAGACATAATGATGGCTTGATCCCAGTGACAACAGTAAAGGTGGAGAAGAGTAAAGATATTAGGTAAAAGTCACAAGACATGGCATTTGGCATTTCTGTGTCAGGTACTGAATACATATATTCGTATGTACAAGTAGGATGGAGTAGAGGGAAAAGTTAAGGCAATACACAAAGCACAGATACAGAATTGGCCTCCTTCAGAAAGATGGCTGGGGCCAAAAAGAAGAGGGAGGACCAGATAGCAGTATAGATGGGGCAGCAGGAAACTCAAAGCTCACTTTCCCATCACAGTTGAAGGGATCATCTGTAGAGAGTGAGTGCAGAGCTGGTGTGGGCAGGAGATTTGAGGATAGTCTCAAAAAGATAGATGAGCTACTGTAGAGAATGAGAGAGAGAGAATTAGAAGGGTAAAAATAAGATTGCCAGGAAGCCCGAGTATGGGGCTGAGACTGACACTGCAGAGGCTGTCTTCCCACAGCGCTCAGCAGACCTAGTAGAAACAGCAGACGAGAGCACCAGGCTGAGGGTTCTGGTTATGGAGAGGCATAAAACACTACCCTTATTTATAAACTTACCAGCTAGCTCAGAAGGCTGATTAGCCATTAAAGATAACTTTTACATCAAAGGGAAAAAAGTGTACAACATTGTATAAAATGGGGGGAAAAAAACAAGAAAAATGTATTATGAGGAAAGGTGGTACAGGACAATTTAAACTACATTACATAAATGGGAACGTCAGCTTAAAAATAAGAAAAAAAAGCCATCTGGGTTTGGTAAATGTGACATTGCTGGTAGCTTTGGCAAGGTTAATTTCAGCGCGGGTGATGTTGTTGGATGACAGGTAGCACGGGGTTGGGGGGTGCTGAAATAGCTTCTGAGAGTCGAGACCTTATGAAATGCAGAATGACATATTAGATCAAAGCACAAACTCTGGAGCCTGGCTGCCTGAGTTCAAGTTCCGACTTTACCGTTTTCAGCTGTTTGACCCTGGGCAAGTTACGTAACATCTCTGTGCCTCATCTATGTATTATCTTAGTTTTCTCATCTATGTATTATATTACTACTTACCACAAAGCTTTATGGTGAGGATTAAATGAGGATATGTGCAAATCACCATAGAACCATGATAGCCAGGGAGCACAAATTTACCTCAGTCCTTTCATACCGCCAGCACCCACGACAGAACCATGGGCAAGGGAGGTCAGGAAGCGCTGCAGTGATGACTATTGAATCACCCACTTTATTTCAAGAAAAAGAAGGAACAAATATGGCACTCTAGCAATACTATCTGTAAAATTGATGTCCTTTATTACTTGAGCAATGTTTTTATATTAAGTATGTTTCATATTTCACAAATATGTAGAATACTATTCTTCTCAGTTTACTAATAAAAAAGTTTAATTCGTTTACTCTAGAAACCAGAGAGTTAGAATCTACTTCTGGACTCTTGAGGCCATGTTTTAACTATCAAATAAGGCAAAGTTGTCCATAATAATTTATTAAAATCATAATCCCAAAAGTATATCAAATTTAGATTAAATAAAAATATTTTTTATTATTTTAATAATGATCACAGTATGACTTACAGAACTTTGGCAACACAAAAGCACACAACAGGTTCAAGAAGGAAACAACAGGGGCTTTTCCCGTGTCTCTTCAAACCAGGGCAGAAAATTTTTCCTCAAAACCCTCAACACACTTTCCCTTACATCTCATCATCAAGAAAGGGACAGCATGATCACCATCTGACCAGCCATTATGAAAAGGAAATGGAATTTCTGTGATAATTTAGACCAATATGATCTCCTACACAGGGCTGCACACCTCTTCTCTGATTCTACTTGGCCTGAGGTCTGAATGAAAACTGCGGTATCTTTAGCCAAAACGAAGCTGGGAAAACAATAGTGTTTGACACAAAATTGATTAGAGATATAAATAGTATGTGCCAGACTCCAAGGTCAGTACTAGGGTTCAACAACAAACAAACAAAACACCATCCTCATCCTTAATTTCCAAAATCAGAGTAATCTCAGGCTTTCTATTCTAATAGAGATATCTGTGATACCAAATAATCATAGAAGTTAATCTAATAGCTTTCACAAATTAAACATTATTTAAATATTTTAAATAGCACGTGCCATTCCCATAATTATTTTTGCCTTAGCTGCTCATTAACTTATTAATTAAAATTATGACATTTTCCTAAACCTTTCAATATAAGATCCAACAATAAAAAGAAAACAAAATTCTAAACTATTTGACGTTGGATATGTAATCTATAAAATGAAAACAAGTAATTTTCTTTATAGTCACAAGGAAGTTTCAAGCAGTTTTGTAACATTTTATTTCTCCTATAGGTGAATTTTATCTTTCTCCTCCTCAAGACTGAGAAATCCTCAAGGTCAAGGCTTATCTTTTCCCTTTGATCGCCAGAATATAGCATAATGCCCACTCCATAAATGATTATTGGATAAAAGAATAAATGAAAGCATATTGTTTCAAATTATCTTTCTATTTACTTTTTCCCTATCTTTTTCCCCTGATTTATTTGCAGTATGCATTTTTTAAGTCATTTGATTTCACTATTAGCCCCTGGTTTCACATCATAGAATTAGTTTTATTTGGGAGTGATAGAGGTAGAATTGGGGGACACATTCACATCCATACATAAAGAAGAAATGATGGGGGAGAGGGGTTGTTACTTTGTGAGGGTGAAAAGGATAACTATTGCATTGTTCTGTACACCTGAAACTAACAATAAAAAAAATAAAAAAGAAGAAATGATTTGTCCCTTTTAGAAGGCTTCAGTGTTTGTTTTGTTTTTGTTTTCTTTTGCTTCATTTTGTTTTAAGCCAAGTAGTGAGTCATATTTTGATAAAAGGATATTTTGATAAAATTTAAATATTTGATATTTTGATAATATAAAAATTATCTCACCTGTCCTTGTCTTCCTATGCCTCTACTACAGTGGCTACTAAATGTAAAACTTAAATGTATGACAATTATGTCACCTCCCTAAGTTGCATTCTTACAACAGAAAACACACATTGTCTCAAATTGTTGTTTCCATCTCAACTAATTTGGCAGGAGTAACAGCTGTAATTTTCCAACAGGTTGACATAGCAAAACATGGTCTGGGCTGACAGCACATGGCCTTTCATCAGCTGAAATCTACAACACATGCATATTACAGAGTGCCAGGTGTAGAACAGTGGGTGTCATAGTGAAAAACAAGATGAGGAAGTCTTTCCTGCTTCTCAGCACTTGTTAGTGTAAAAATCCCAATGATGCACCACCATCTACTTTTTAGTGGAAAGGTGTTGAAGGTCAGCCCAGACTTGAAAATGAACTGTTTCCATCAGATGAGTCACCATAAACAAGAACATTAATTTATTTAATCACACATGTCTCAACCTCATGCTGAAAAAGCACTACTAAAAAAATCTTAAGATTGAATGGCTGTGTATATACTTCCTCTACCCTGTCATCATTAGAAATGTATATGATTTCATGAAAACTCCACTTGACCAAGGTATTTTTAAACATACTGTATTTAAAGCAAATCAATTTCCAAGTAAGAAAACCAATAACTACAGGACAAATAATGACATATCTAGTCCTTCAAATTTAGATTAATCCCTTAATTTCTCCTCTTTATATATGCATGTCACAAAATATATACAGTTTAAAGAGGTCTAGAGACTATTTGCTTCATGTATCTAATCTCAAGAAAATGTATTAGCCTTTTTGTTATGCATCAGTCTAAATATCTAAATTTCATGCTTACTGTAATCTCTCCCCAGAAGAATTCACTCTGTGTCTATCATAGGCTTCATCACCTGCAAATATCCAACAGCACCTTCCTACTTCTCTGTCTTATGTAGGGCTGCTGTTAACCTACCTACCATTCTCTTCTTTACCAAGCTCTGTATCTTCACCCACCAAATTTACATGCTATTTCCTCAACTGTCTCTAGATCCTACCTATCCAACTCTACCAGTTTTTCAAGGCTCATTTCAAAGACTTCTTAACCCACAACACCCTTCTAAATGAAGAACAGATTTGTTACAGAATAATACTCAAATTGTATTCATTGCTTCTGATTGTTTTATGGTATTCAATTAAAATATCACCTTAACCAAGATCCACATCTGTATTCTAGAATAAGAAGGTGTCAGCAAAATCAGATCTTGCAAATTCGGAAAAAATCATGGTGCACATGGAAAACTCCATCAATTGGATTCAGGGTAACTATGATATTGGAGTCAATATGAGTCACTTAAATGATCATCGCCAAAGTCAACAACCAACTGACATATTTAAACAGGACACGTTTACAGTTTCTACTTGTCTACTGAACAATGGCAAAATGAGAGGTGTGGTTATTGGTGTGATAGTTGCACTTCCTTTTAGAGAATTAAACAACAGTTTACACTTACTGAATATTTAGTATGTATGAGGCAATGTGAGGTATTTTACATGAGTGCTTTCATTTAATCTTCAAACCAAACCAATAAGAAACACACTGTTATCACATTTTACAGAAAAGAAGATTCACTTTCAAGGCCACTCAGAAAGGAAAGAAGACAGCCAAGATTCAGGTCCATACTGTCTCCCTGAGCCCTTAAGCACTGATTCTGCTCAGAGCACCTATCTATCTTCATTCCTAATAATTTTTGTTGCAATTGCTTGTTCCTATTTCATTCTTTCTTTTTTGTATTTCCAATTACTGTGAAATTCAATATTATTTTATATGAGTTTCAGGTGTACAGCATAGTGATTAGACATTTATATAACTTATGACGTAATCCACCCCAATTAGTCTAGTACCCAGCTGTCACTATACATAGTTATTACCATATTATTAACTATATTCTCTATGCTGTACTTTACAACCCCTTGACTATTTCATAGGTACTAATTTGTACTTTTTAATCTCTTCACATTTTTCATCTATCCCCCAAACCCCTTTCCATCTGGCAAACATTACTTTGTTCTCTGTATTTACAAGTCTGTTTCTGTTTTGTTTGTTTTGACTTTGATTTTTAGATTCCACATATAAGTGAGATCATATGGTATTTGTCTTTCTCTGTTTGACTTATTTCACTTAGGGTAATACCTTCCAGGTTTATCCATGTTGTTGCAAATTGTAAGATGTCATGCTTTTTTACAGCCAAGTAATATTCCATTGTATATATGTACCATTTCTTCTTTTTCCAGTCGATTATTGATGGACACTTGGGTTGCTTCCATTTCCTGGCTATTGTAAATATTGCTATAATAAACACAAAAGTGTGTTTTGGATTTCCTCAGATAAATACCCAAAATTGGAATTGCTGGATTGTAAGGTAGTACTATTTTTAATTTTTTTAGGAACCTCCATACTGTTTTCCATAGTGGCTACAGCAATTTGCAATCCCACCAACAATGCACAAGAGTTCTCTTTTCTCCACATCCTGACCAACACTTGTTGTTTGTTGATTTATTGATGATAGCCATTCTGACAGGAGTGAGGTGATATCTCATTGTGGTTTTACTTTACATTTCTCTGATGATTAGTGACTTGGAGCCTCTTTTCATATGTCTATTGGCCGTCTGTATGTCCTCTTTGGAAAAATGTCTATGCAGGTCCTCTGCCTACTTTTTAATTGGATTTTTAGTTTTTTTGGTGTGGAGTTGCATAAGCTCTTTATAAATTTTGAATATTAACCCTTTATTGAATGTATCATTTGTGAATATCATCTTCCATTCAGTAGATTGTCCTATTTTGTTGATGATTTCAGTTGCTGTGTAAAATCTTTTTGGTTTGGGCCTGCCGAGTGGCGCGATGGTTAAGAACTGGCTTGGGATGCCAGAGG
>NW_017731376.1:3838396-3865001 GCF_001890085.2 Hipposideros armiger | reverse complement strand
CCTTGCCCGGGAAGAGCACAATGATGGTGCCAACTTGGGCCAGTGAAGCAACATCCTCCACAACTAGACTGAAGAACAAAATGACAGCAACATGTCTGTTCCCCTTCCCCCAATTCCCTAGCACTGTTCCCATTCCCTCAATTCCCCAATAATAAAAATCTTTAAAAAAAAAAAAACCAAAAAAAAAACTTTTTGGTTTGATGTAGTTCCATTTGTTTATTTTTTTCTTTTGTTTTCCTTACACAAGAAGTATATACCAGAAAAAAAATATTACTAAGAGCAATGTCAGAGGGTTTACTGCCTATGTTTTCTTCTAGGAGTTTTCTGGTTTGGGGTCTTACATTTAAATCTTTTATCCATTTTGAGTTTATTCTGGTATATAATGTAAGAAGGTGGTCTAGTTTCATTTTTTTGCATGTATCTGTCCACTTTTCTTAATACAATTTATTGAAGAGACTGTTCCCCACTGTATGGTCTTGCCTCATTGGTCATAGGTTAGTTGACCATAGAGGCATGGGTTTATTCTTGGACTCTGTATCCTGTTCCATTGACCTATGTGTCTGTTTTTATGCCAGTACCATGCTATTTTGATTACTAGAGCCTGTAGTGTAGTTTAATACCATGTGTTATGATACCTCCAAACCTGTTTTTCTTTCTCAAGATTGTTGTGACTATTTGGGGTCTTTGTGGTTTCATGTAAATTTCAGGATTATTCGTTCTAGTTCTGTGCAAAATGACATTGGTATTTTAGTAGGGATTGCATTGAATCTATAGATTGCTTTGGATAGTATGGACGTTTTAACGATGTTAATTCTTCCTATCCATAAACATGGTATGTGCTTCCATTTGTTTGTATATTCTTCAATTTTTTTCATCAATGTCTTACAATTTTCCAAGTACAGACTTTTACTTTTTTGATTAAATTTATTCTTAAGTATATTTTTCTTTTGATACAATTGTAAATGAGACTGTTTTCTTAATGTATCTTTCTGATAATTTGTTATTGGTGTATAAAAATGCAACAGGTTATTGAGTATTAATTTTGTATCCTGCTACTTCACTGAATTCATTTATCAGTTCTAATCACTTTTTGATGGAATCATTAGGGCTTTCTATGTAGAGTACCATGTCATCTGGGAATAATGACAGTTTTACTTCTGCTTTTCCAAGTTGGATGCTTTTTATATTTTTCCTTGTTTGATTGCTGTGGCTAGGACTTTCAATGCTATGTAGAGTAAAAGTGATGAAAGTGGACATCTTTATCTTGTTCCTGATCTTAAGGAAAATGATTTCAGATTTTTGCTCTTGAGTATGTTGTTAGCTATGGGTTTGTCATATGTGGCTTTTGTTATGGTGAGATATGTTTCCTCTATTACTGCTTTCTTGAGAGTTTTTATCATAAATGGATGCTGGATTTTGTCAAATGCTTTTTCTGCATCTATTGAAATGATCATGTAATTTTTATCCTTCATTTTATGTGGCATATTACATTAATTGATTTGTGCATGTTGAAACAACCTTGTATACCAGGAATAAATCCCACTTGATTGTGGGGTATAATTTTTTTAATGTATTGCTGAATTTGGTTTGCTAATATTTTGATGCAGATTTTTGCATCTATGTTCATCAGGGATATCGGTCTATAATTTCCTTTCATTGTAATGTCTTTGCCTGGCTTTGGTATCAGGGTAATGGTGGCCTCATAAAATGAGGTTGAAAGCCTTCCATTGTTTTGAAATTTTTAGAATAGCTTGAGAAGGATAGGTGTTAATTCCTATTTAAATGTTTGGCAAAATTTACCCGTTAAAGCCATCCAGTTCAGGACTTTTGTTTTTTGGAAGTTTTTTTATTACTAATTTAATTTAATTAGTAATAATCAGTCTGTACAGGTTTTCTGTTTCTTCTTGATTCAGTCTTCAAAGATTGTATGTTTCTAGGAATTTATTAATTTCTTCCAGATGGTCCAATTTGTTGGCATTTAACTATTCACAGTATTTTCTTATAATCCCTTGTATTTCTGTGATGTCAGTTGTCACTCCTCTGTCATTCCTGATTTTGTTTGGATCTTCTCTCTTTTTTTCTTGATGAGTCGTTTATAGGTTAACCAATTTCTTTATCTTTCAAAGAACAAGCTCTTGGTTTCATTCATCTTTTGTATTTTCTAGACTCTATTTAATTTATTCCTGCTCTGATCTTTTTTATTTTCTTTCTTCTACTGACTTTCAACTTTGTTTGCTGTTCTTTTTCTAGTTCCTTAAGGTATAAGGTTAGATTGTTTATTTGAGACTTTTGTTGTTTCTTAAGTAGGCCTGTATTGTTATGAATCTTCCTCTTATGACTGCTTTCACTATGTTTCACAGGTTTTTGGATAATTGTGTTTTTGTTTCCATTTCTCTCAAGGTATCTTTTGATTTCTTCCTTCATCATATTGTTAATTCATTGTTTAGTAGCATTTTATTTTGCCTCTATCATTTTTGTTTTTCAATTTTTTCTTGTAATTGATTTCTAGTTTCATATTGATTCATCCTTTCTAATTGACAATTCATATGTGAAAGGCCTAGAATGGATCAGTTTCCAACAAAATTATTATCTACTGTAATTTTATTTTGAAATTCCAGGGACTAACAAGCAGGTTTGGTATTTGAAGGGAAATTATAAAGTAGGCTAAATGCTCTTTTGTATAATATCCCTTTCTCTCATGTCAGCCCTGAGCAGTATCCTTCTGACCACCCAGAGACCAACCATGGCATAACCCTGACCAAAGTACTTGAGATACTTGTATAAAAATAAACACATAATTAATCATCAGAAGAACCAACATTTGTGAGATTCTTCACAGGTGAGATAGAATTTTTACACATTGATTTGATCTTCACAGTAACAAGATCTCTTGGAAGTTGAACAAGACCTGTGCCATGTCAATTTTTAAGTTCCCCAGTATATAAAAGTGTATAAATTCCAAACTAGGTTTATAAAGATTAAGATATAGTCTAAACACTCAATACACAAAATTTCATTTTAACATGTACACAAACAACACCAAAATATAACTGTGTTCTATAAAAATAATTCATGGACTAGAAAATGTTCTTTTTTTTTCTGGTCAAGGTGAAGTTGGTAAATGCTGTGCTTATATCCTCTCATGACCACCTCAAAATTACAACTAAACTACAGAACAACCATCATTCAGAATTGCCTGAAGCCTAGCTGGACTGAAGCCCTAAAACTAAGGACACACAGAAGTCACCTCGAGACTAGTAGGAGGGGCAGAGACATGGAACGGACTGGTCCCACACTGGGATGTGACCATTAAAAATTGGAAGGTATATTTTGGCTATGGAGGTCCTCCTGGAGAAGCTTGTGGTCCCAGCCTCACACCAGGCTCCCCAGCACAGGGTTCCAGTGCCAGGGAGAGAAGTCTGCATAACTTCTGGCTGTGAAAACCAGTGGAGATTGCTGCTAAGTGAGACAAGGGTGGGTGCAGTACCAGGCTCTCTTCTTAAAGGGCCTGTGCACAGACTTACTCACTGATGAATTTACTCGCTCTGAGCTCCAGCAGTGGGGCAGCAGCTCAAAAGGTGCCAGGTACATATGGAGAGGAACTGAGTTGTCTGGCTTGAAGGCAAAGGCTAGAGGGGCAGAGGGGCTAGTGGAAGCCATTGTTTCTTTGTTGAGCCCCCCTCCCAGCATGCAATGCAGGCAGCCACAATATCTGAGTCTCCATCAACCTGGCTAACATAATTTGTTGCCACGACCATGCTGATTCCCTGACATCCCACCCCATCTAAATTTTGGGCACGCCCAAGGTGCTTCCCCTGGCTTTTTCTTGTAAATGGCCTGTCTTGGCTAATGCTGCAGGCTTTCCTAAAAATCTCAAGGGTTCACAAAACCCAAACAAACAGCCTGGCTTCAGCATGTCCCATTCGTCTGGCTGCCCATCACCAAGCCTGACACTAGTGACAGCCCGCCTTTTTTTGCAACTTGGCCTCTCAAAGTACCTCCAAGCTCAGCAGGGACAGAGGCCATCTACAGATTGCTTTGTGACTCATGCCAGGTGACCCCGGGCAGGGCACAGGCTGGGGCTGAACTTGGCCTGCAGCAAGTACCCTCCCAGGACGCCCCAGGGCTGGTATGCCTGGTGGCCAGCTTCATACCAAGAGCATCACCCGGCTGTGTCCAAGACTGACACACCCAAAGGGCAGGCGAAGAAGGCACCAGAACTCTGCCAAAGTGTATCTTGCTCTGTAGTGTCAGCCCGTGAAAAAAACTCCTATACTGTAGTCACAGCCAGTCCTCACAATCAATCAGCCCAAGGGTCAATCCCTCCAACTGGCATAGAAAGAGCAACCAAGGTTCAACTACAATAGTAGAACACATACAACCCATAAAAGGCAAACACCTGGAGCATCCAGCTCAGGTGACCAGGGAGAATGAGCTACTGGGCCCAATAAGACACCTGCTACAGAAGACTACTCTACTAAGAACAGGAGACATAGCAGCTCAACCCAATACATAGAAAAAACACAGGGAGGCATCCAAAATGGGAAGACAAAGAAACACGTCCCAAAGGAAAGAACAGAACAAAGCTGCTGAAAACAAACTAAATAAAATGGTGAAAAGCAATCTACCGGATGCAGAGTTCAAAACAGTGGTTATAAGGAAGATCAATGATCTCAGAGAGAACTCAACAAAAAAAATAGGAAACACAAAAATAGAGATAATAATAATAATAATAATAATAAAAAAATCAGTCAGAAATAAAGACTACAATAACTGAAATGAAGAATACATTAGATGGAATCAACAGTAGATTAGATGAAGCTGAGGATTGAATCAGCAATTTAGAAGATAGGTGGCTGGGCTGGCCGAGTGGCACGTTGGTTAAGAGCTGGCTTGGGATGCCAGCTCTGAGCAGCAGGGGCCCCAGTTCAGATCCCACATGAGGGCCAGTGACGCTGCACCCTCTACAGCTAAGATGGTGAACTACAGCTTGACCTGGAGCTGGGCTGCTGTGAGCCACTGGCAACAGCGTAGTCTGCAGTGGGGCTGCAGTGGGCTGCTGTAGCTATCCTGAGTGGCTGGCAGTGGTGTGAGCAGCCGGCAGCCAGCATGAGCTGCCAAGATTCACCATGAGCAGCCATCCAGGGCCAAGCAACCAATCTGCCTCACCTGGGAAGAGCTCAGTGATAATACCAACATGGGCCAGTGAAGTGACATCCTCCACAACTAAGCTGAAGAACAAAAAGAGCAACTTGTCTGTTCCTCTTCCCTGATTCCCCAATGCTGTTCCCCTCCCCCAATTCCCCAATAAAATCTTGAAGAAGAAGAAGAAGAAGAAGAAGAAGAAGAAGAAGAAGAAGAAGAAGAAGAAGATAATGATGATGATGATATGTGGCAGAAAACACTCAAACAGAACAGCAAAAAGAAAAAAGAATACAAAAAAACATGAGGAGAGTTTAAGGGTCCTCTGGCAGAAGATAAGGCACACCAACATTCACATCATAAAGGCACCAGAAGGAAGAGAGAAAGCAAGGAATTGAAAACCTATTTGAAGAAATAATTACTGAAAACTTCCCTAACCTGGTAAAGGAAATCGATATAAAAGCCCAGGAAGCAAAGACCCCCAAATAAGATGAACCCAAGGCCCACACCAAGATACATCATAACTAAAATGCCAAAGGTTAAAGACAAAGAAAGAATCTTAAAAGCAGCAAGAGAAAAGCAGTTAGTTACCTACAAGAGAGCTCTCATAAGATGGTCAGCCAATTTCTCAACAGAAACTGCAGACCAGGAGAGACTGGCACAAAATATTCAAAGTGATGAAAAGCAAGGACCTACAACTAAGATTGCTCTACCCAGCAAAGCTGTCATTTAATAAGGAGAGATAAAGAGCTTCCCAGACAAGAAAATGTAAAGGAGCTCCTCACAATCGTACAAGGTGTACTGGAAATGTAAGAGGGACTTCTTTAAAACAAAACAAAAAACAAACAAACAAAAAAGATAAAAATATGAATGCTAAAGTGGCAACAACTACACATCTATCAACAACTATTTTCAATGTAAATGGATTAAATGCTCCAATCAAAAGATAGAGTGGGTGGGCCGGCCGAGTGGTGCATTGGTTAAGAGTTGCCTTGGGACGCCAGCTCTGAGCAGCAGGACCCCTGTTTGGATCCCGCCTGGGACCAGTGATGCTGCGCCCTATACAGCTAAGATGGTGAACAACAGCTCGACCTGGAGCTAGGCTGCCTGTGAGTTGCCGGTGAGGGCGTAGGCTGCAGCAGGGCTGGCCGGGGCTGGCCAGCAGCTGACATGAGCTTTCATGAGCTGCCATAAGCTTCCGTGAGCAGATATCCAATGGCCGGCGAGCGACTGCCTCACCCGGGAAGAGCACAATGATAATACCAACATTGGCCAGTGAGGCAACGTCCTCCACAACTAGACTGATGAACAAAAGGACAGCGACTTGTCTGTTCCCCTTTCCCGATTCCCCAATGCTGTTCCTCTCCCCCAATTCCCCAATAAAATCTTTAAAATAAATAAATAAATAAAGATAGGGTGGGTGAATGGATAAGAAAACAAGACTCTTACATATGCTGCCTACAAGAGACTCACTTCCGATTGAAAGACACACACAGACTGAAAGTAAAGCAATGGGAAATAGATATTTCATGAAAACGGAAATGAAAGAGAAAAAAAAGCTGGGGTAGCAATACTTATGCTAGACAAAATAGACTTTAAAACAAAGACTAAAACAAGAGACAGAGAAGGAACCAGTAATCCCACTTCTGGTTATTTCCGAAGAAAACCAAAACGTTAACTCGAGGGTATGTGTGCATCCATATGTTCATTGCAGCATTGATTAAAATGGCCAAGATGTGGAGGCAGCTTGGGTGCCCATCAGTGAATGAATGGATAAAGAGGAAGTGGTACATATATACAATAAATTATTGCTTGGCCGTGGTAGGGAGTGGGTTCTTGCCTTCTGCAGTGGCATAGATGGACTTGGAGGGTATTGTGCTGAGTGGAGTATATCAGAGAAAGACAGATGTAATGTGATATCACTTATATCTGAACTCTAAAGAACAAAATAAATAAACAAACAAAACAGAATCAAACTCATAGATACAGAGAACATTTTGATAGTTGCCAGATGGGAGGGACATAAAAAAGGGGAAGGTTTTAAGAACTACAAGTTGGTTGTTACACAGTAGTCATGGGGATGTCAGGTATATCATAAGGAATATAGTCAACAATATTATAATAACTATGTATGGTGTCACATGGGTAGTAGATTTATTGGAGTGATAGATGGGAGGGATTTAGGGGGGCAGAGTGAAAAAAGTGAAGGGATTAAGAAGTACAAACTGGTAGTTACAAAATAGTCATTGGGGTGCAAAGTAAAGCATAGAGAATATAGTCAATAGTATGGTAATAACTATGTATAGTGCCAGGTGGGTACTAGACTAGTCAGGGGAAATCACTTCTTAAATTATATAAATGTCTAGCCACTATGCTGTACACCTGAAATTAATATAAAATAATACTTAATGTCCACTGTATTTGAAAAATTTCAAAAGGGGGGGAAAGTTAAAGGGACTAAGAGGTTCAAATTTCCAGGTATAAAATAAATAAGTCATGGGTATATAATGTACAGCATAGGAAATATAGTCAATAATATTGTGATAGTGTAGTACAGTGTCAGATGGTTGCTGGACTTATCATGGTGATCAGTTCTTCAGGTATATAAATGTTGAATAACTATAGTGTCTCCTGAAACTAATATAATATTTTATGTTAGCTGTATCTTAATAAAAATCTATAAATGATATAGATATAGATATATTTTGGTTTAGAACTGGGACACATTTGTGCTGGGCTTTATGCATAGAAGACACGCATTATTTCAGTTTATTATCACAAGAAGTAAGTTTTATCCCTTTATTCATTTGGTAAATGAGAGCTCAGATTCAAAAGATATCTTACTCATGGATTCTCAGATAACAAATGGTAAAGCTGGATTTAAATTTAGATCTATTTGATTCCAAGATGTATGCCTTTGACAACTTTAGGAAAACCTGATTGTGTGTTTTTCTTAACTCATAAAAAGTTTCTTATAAATGTTGGAATAGTCAGATATCTATCCAATAATTTGCAAACAGGTATTTTTCTTTTCCTTTCCTTTTTTCTTAAGTTCAGATTTAAAAAAAAATTAAGTAGGTAGGAGCTAGGAACAAAGATTATACAAGGCAATGTGGCCCCAAGAGTGGGGCAAGTGCAGAAGAAAATAAAAAGATATTTAGAAAAATCAATCAGGTTTCAAAAGAATTCTCAGATTTCAAGAGGACATATGTAAAAGCTGGAAGTAAGAGCACAAAAGCAAAGATAAATGGGGGAAAGGAGGAGCTTACATTCTGTCGGAAGAGTGTAACAAGGTTTTAAACCTGAATGCACTGAAGCTTAGAAGGAATTCCAGTCATTAATAGGATTTTTTAAGCTGATAAAAGGGAATTCTCCCAAAAGGAAGTGAAATGACAACTGTTTATGAAAGACGTTTAACATTTACAGAAAATAGAGGGGCAAAAGATTTACCCAATGCCATTTTGCCTCCATCTTATTCACAAAAGCAAAGATAGTCTGAAAAGTATCCCCTAGAAAAGGAGGTACATTTTGTAACCAGTAGTTCTTAATCTCCCTCCTGTTCCTGAGAAACACCAATATCCACATGGATGTGAGATATGCCATCATCCTTCCTGTTCCATGACATTCCTCATTAATGACCTTACCTGTAGATAATTCCAGTAAAATCCACTCTGGGGTCAATCCAGAACTATTTCATCTCTGAAAGCGTAAACTCCAATAGCCTATCTTGACCATAGAGTTTCCTCTTCCAGTTCCCTTTGTCTCTTGAACACTTGCACCTTGAACTTATCAGGACTAAAAAACTCTTAACTTTATACTTAATTAATGGCCTCTTTATACCAAGACTCCATAGTTCCTCACTTCAACAACTCTCACCTATCTCAAAATTCTAACCTCAGATGCATTCAACCTATACTTTCTTTATTTCTATAGTCAAGTTATTGAGCACAGCTGGAAAAAAAAACAACTTTTAGATGGCTACCACTACAACTCTGTGGTTTTAAATCTTAAAAAGGACTTTCAGTATTTAATTGCAATTTTTACATGTCTCTGCTTAGCTACCTCTCCTTTTTTGTAGCATTTTAAAAGTTCATGACTCTCTAAGTCCCCTTTCATACCTTTACTCCAGTTGTAGCCATGAGATGACATAGCCCCCACTTCAAACAGTACAAAGAAGCCATGAAAAAATAAACTTCCTCAATTCAATGCTTTCCTACCTACCTCAAGAGCCAACCTTGCATTATGCTCTTTCTTTTCTTCAACTCTAGGCCTCTCATGAGGTCTACATTTCATCTCTGCTGTGGCAAATAGCTGCAGCGATTGCCTCTGACAATTCTTAGTTCTCAGTATCCACAGCCTTTCAGAGTGATTCTGGACTTGGCTATGTGACATGTTGGGGCTACAGGGACAAGAGCAAACGCGATGTAAACTGAGCTTTGGAGAGAGCTTGCATATTGCCATTTGCCTTTTCTTGCTGCTCTTGGGAATCCTAGGACCATCACCATGTGAATAATCCCAGGCTAACCTATGAGAGGATGAAAGATACATAGCCTGTAAAGCAATCCTGAGAAAAAAGAACAAAGCTGGTGGCATCACACTCTCTGACTTCAAATTATACTACAAAGAAATACTAATCAAAACAACATTGTATTCACAGAAAAACAGACACCCAGAAATAAACCCACAAATATATGGGCAAATAATCTTTGACAAAGGAGTCAAAAACATACAATGGAGAAAAGAAAGCCCCTTCAATAAATGGTGCTGGGAAAATTGGAAAGTTACATGCAAAAGAACGAAGCTAAACTGCTATCTGTCACCATACACCACAATTAACTCAAAATGAATCAAAAACCTAAACATAAGACTTAAAACAATAAATTGCATAAAAGGAAGCATAGGTACTAAACTTATGGGCCTGGGTTTTAGAAGGGGTTTTATTAATTTGACCTCAAAGGCAAGGGAAATAAAAGCAAAAAATAAATGAATAGGACTATAACAAACAAAAAAGCTTCTATACAACAAAATAAACTGTCAACAAAGAGGCAACTAACTGAATGAGAGAAGATATTTACAAAAAACACCTCTGATAAGCAGCTAATATCCAAAATATATAAAGAACTCATACAATTCAACAACAAAAAACAAACAATCCAGTTAAAAAACGGGCAGAGGACCTAAAGAGACACTTCTCCCAAGAAGACATACAATCAGACAACAGATATATGAAAAGATGCTCAATCTCACTAGCTATTAGGGAAATGCAAATCAAAACCACAATGACATATCACCTCACACCTCACACCTGCTGGAATGGTTATTATCAACAAGACAAGTAATAACAAGTGGTGGAGAGGTTGTGGAGAACAAGGAATCCTCGTACACTGTTGGTGGGAATGTAAACTGGTACAGCCACTATGGCAAACAGTATGGAGGTTTCTTGAAAAATTAAGAATATGACCTTATTGGACCATATGACCCAGCTATGCCTCTTCTGGATTCTACCCCACAAATTTGAAGACATTTATCTATAAAGATATACATACTCCTATGTTCATTGCAACATTATTCATAGTGGCCAAGACATGGAAATAATTGAAGTGCCCTTCGATAGATGTTTGGATAAAGAAGGTGTGGTACATATATTCAATGGGATATTACTCAGCTATAAGAGAAGATGAAATACTGCCATTTGCAACAACATGGGTGGATCTTGAGAATATCATGCTAAGCGAAATAAGTCAGAAAGAAAAAGTCGAGAACCATATGATTTCACTAATATGTGAGATATAAAACTGAAAGAAACAAATAAATAAGACAAACGAACAAAAACTCATAGACTCAGACATTAGTTAGTGGCTACCAGAGGGAAAGCGGGGAGAGAGAAGGTAGAAAAGGGTAAAAAAGGTCAAATACATGGTGACAGAAGGTTTGACTTGGGTAGTGAACACACAATGCAATATATAGATGATATATTATAGAATTGTACACTTGAAACCTATATAATGTTATTAACCAATGTCACCCCAATATAAATAAGCAAATAAATTAAATAATAAATAAATAAATAAAGATGGCTTGGTCAGTACCCAGCTGATATTCAGTCAACTGCCATAGGTAAGAGGCCATCCTAAACCATTCAACCCAGGCAAGCCACCAGATGACCTCAGAGATCTTCTCAGGCAGCCCAGGCCCAAAGAACTGCCCAGCCAACCCACAGATTTGTGAAAAATAATAAACGACTTAAGCCACAAAGTTTTGGAGTGATTTGTTATGCAGCAAAAGCTAATTGATACTTGCTTTATCCCGTGTATCTTCTGACTCCTGTATATTCAACCTTCCCACTGGCTCCACTCCATCAGCATACAAACACACTGAGGCTGCTCCCATCTTAAAGCACTGCCCTCACTCCCATGTGCGAGCTACCTGATAACTAAACTTTTTAAAGAGTTGTCTGTTTTCCTGACTTGCTGTTCAAATCTCACATTGAAGTCTGACTTTTGCAGCCACCAGTCCAACGAAACTGCTTTTAAAGTTACCATAGAACTTGCTAACTCCAATGAACACTTTCAATGTTTATTTCACTTGACTCTTCTTTTTCACATATGGACATTTGCAATATTGGAGCATCTGTTACAATAGCCTCACCCCGCTTTGTCCTCCTGAAAACTCCTAGTCATACTTTAGGACTCAATTCAAGTATCATTATGGACTCATTTTAGAAATTTCACAGACTCCTTTCTCTGGGTTACCAGAAAACACAAGTGTCCTTCTACTACTTGTCAAATGCATTACTATACCTTTGTTTACTTGTCAGCCTTACATTACATTTTTTAATCCCCAAAAAAAATCTAGCATGTAGAATGGAGTCAATTAAATGCAGATTTTTGGGGGCCAGCCGAGTGGCAATGGTTAAGAGCTGGCTTGGGACGCCAGAGGGCCCCGGTTCGTATCCCACATATGAGGGCCAGTGACACTGCCCTCCACAGCTAAGATGCTGAACAACAGCTCAACCTGGAGCTGGGCTGCTGTGAGTCGCCAGGACGGCATAGGCTGGAGCCCCTGTGGCAGTGGGTTGCCATGGTCTACCGTATGTCGCCAGCAGCCAGCGTGAGCGGCCAGCAGCCACAGTGAGCGGCTTTCCAGAAGCCGGCGACTGATCTGCCTCGCCCGGGAAGAGCGCAATGATGGTGCCAACTTGGGCCAGTGAAGCAACGTCCTCCACAACTAGACTGAAGAACAAAACGACAGCTATTTGTCTGTTCCCCTTCCCCAATTCCCCAGCGCTGTTCCTATCCCCCCAATTCCCCAATAAAAATCTTTTAAAAAAATAAAATAAATTAAATTAAATAAATGCAGATTCTTTTTGCTTCATTTGTTTGACAATCAAAATTAAAAATCTCCTCGACAGAAATGAGAAAAATAAAATTTAACAGGAATAAATATAAAGGCTTCAATTTAATTTTAAAATATCAATTTCTAAGCACATTCTGCTAAATTTTATGTTGGAGATAGTTTATGTGAACAAAGGCTAAGAAGATCATTTGACTTTAAGTTCAACTTTATCCAAACTTCTGAAAATAGATGTTTTTTTGAAGTAATGAAACCTTAGGCTAACATGATAAAAGCATAGTACACCCTCTCTGACCCCTCCCCCATCCCACCCCCACTTTCAGGAATGGTTATCAGACGTTGTAAAATCACATCTATTCATTTTCAATAAAAACAACACCTTTTTAGGGTGATATCAACAGACAGGGGTTTGAACACAGTGTAATATAAAAAAATGAAGCAGATGATATTCATCTTGGTAAAGAGAAGACTAATTTGAGGCATAATGACAGTGTTTAAAATGTAAAGGACTAGTGCATGGAGGCTGGATTGCCTGTTGCTCCAAAGAGCAGAATTAGGGTGTGTTAAGAAGATATAGAAAGAAAAATGTTCTCCGATGGAAAGAAAAATTATTTACCAATTAAAAATAGCTCAAGAATCAAATTGGCTGCCTCACAATGAAGGGAGCCCTCACTCATCAGATATGTGTCCAGGGGAGGCTAACTAGCCATCTGTCCGCCTCTATGATCCCTTCCAGAAATGGTTTTTCATATTTGGAGCATTTTGCTGGCTTACAATTCTGTAGTTTAGTTTTGTCATGCAATAATTTATTTACCATAGGGTTTTATTGTTGGTATTGTTTTTGTTCCTTTTCTATTCCTCCGACTTATTTTACCTCCTATAGAACAGCACTAAATCTATTTGTATAGCACTTACTGGAGCTACACTGCAATATCTCTTTGGAACACTATCCTCTGAAATGTTTTGAAGTTGTGCCAGCTGAGGCTATAGCCATCACTGTCACTTCCTTTTAGTGCTTTTATTCTATCTCTGCTCTTGGAATGATCCCAGCAGAGGCAAAGGCAACTTCTTTCATAAACAAAATCAACATCATGTTCTCTCTTGATCCAACACAACAAAACAAGAGGTAGCTATAACTTAGGAGCTACTGTTTCCAATATTAGTGTGCTGTCAGCAACATTTCCTTCTCAGTGACTCTGCAAAACACTAGTTGTACCATAACTTTAGTAGGCCAATGGTTATGTTCTTGGAACAACAATCCTTCATTTTCTGCTGTGTCTTTCAGTGGAGAAGGGAGGCATGAAAAATATACATAGTTTTAACCCAGGTGGAGTCAAAGTTAAATTATAATCTCCAATGTCCCTCTTCACATAGAAAAGAGTGATGACAAAATACAGTTAAGGGTGAAGGCATTCATTCGACTAAGGATAAGCAAGTGACCAAATGAACTGATTTAATTTCACTTCCTTCCAATGACCTACCCACCCCCTGTGGAGGGACTGATACTCAATGAATTGAAAAGACACACCATTATTCTTATAGATGTCTGAAATAAAGATGTGTGTGTGTGTGTGTGTGTGTGTGTGTGTGTGTGTGGAGAGAGAGAGAGAGAGAGAGAGAGAGAGAGAGAGAGAGAGAGAGAGGAAAACTTTTCATGCACAATGAATTGTAATAATGATATTCTAGTAAAGATGTGTCATTCGTTCTCCTTCTAGATTTCCTTTTGACATTTCAGTAAAGCTCAGACAATTTAGTTCTTGAGGTTCTACTATAAGTGTCCATAATATTATTTTGGCTTCTTACATATCAAATGTTGTACCACGACAACAGAGTTACCAAGAAACATAAGAGTAAATATGGCAGAAGGCACTTTTACATGTCAGGTTGAAATGTGCAGGTTGTAATAACCTTGAAGTTAAAAACCATACCTACTCATCTTTAGATAATCCAGAGCTAGACACAGAGTAGGTCCTCAGTACTGTTTCCTAGAATGTGTGTTTATTCAACTCAAAACGGTTTGCTCTGCACCACCAAAAGAACAGGGAATTTCAAATTCCTTTAGATGGAATTCATAGTTCTCAGGGATTCTTAAGGGTTCTGCTTTTTAAAATCTACAGTTCTGCCAAATGAGGCTATTGGTGATTCAGAGCACAGATAGAAGACATCAAATATGCCAGAAATAATATTTAAACCATATGCAGTTATCTAAAGGATTTTCAAATTGTGAGGCTGTAAAGTCTGGACTGTGCTCTTTAAGAGCTGTGAGAGTCTGGGTATTAGAAAGCTATTTGGCATTATCACTAAGGATAAGGTGCAAGCCTTCTTTCTACAAATCACTCACAAGCAAGCAATTGGTACAGAACTTGTTGAAATTGTCTTTTAGAAACAATTAAGCAAAGAAGCACATTAATAGAGGCTTCCTTCCAACTGAAAGAAATCCCCTTCCCTGCTGTGGCTATTGATCCAAGGAACTTAGACAGTACGGAAACATTGATTTTAAGCCTCATTTCAGAGTAAATGTTGTGGGACAGTCTATCGTGATACATAATCACACCTTGATGCAGCCCCATACCTTTCTGAGTGTAACACCCTTCTTCTGAAATGGTATGCCAGAGATCACCATCACTGCTACTTATGAAGTACCTACAATGTGTGAGGGCCAGATACTGCTATCAATTTGTGTGATCACTCATTCTTCCTTGTGTGCAACAAATATTTCTTTATTGAGAGTCTGCCAGAGTAAGTCAGGGCTGATGCAACAGTTGTGCCTGAAACAACAACAACAAAAAGTTCCTGCCCTTAAAAAGCTAGCATTTCATCAGAAGAGATTAGCATTGAACCATATACTAGGCTATTAGTTATTTAATTTTAGGCAGATGGATTCTATAAAGCAAAAATGAGAGCTAAAGCCCTAAGTGCTGACCAAAGTAAAGAGTTTTCTGTTGAAATAATGTCTTACCTGAGATCTGAAGTATAACAGTAATTTGAAATTTTTTCTTCTCTTGGGTCTGAGATCAAAAACAAATGATAACTTGTTCTGAGTCCCTTTTTTAAGATTTGAATTTTGAAGTTTGTGAAACTAACTATAATTCTTCTTAATACCTCTTGTTATTATTATAACTGGGACTTTTTCCCCCTTTCTCCAACATGGTAAGAAGGTACGAAAGTAGCAGAAGGAATGTGGGGAGAGAATTATTTCAGCTCCATTTCTTAAATCTACAAACTAATAACTACATCTTAATGCAGCTAAACATATAAAACAATAGTTTTAGCAAGCTGGTCAGAATATCAATTCAAAGGCTGGCAAGCTTCCCCTGGGAGTTGGTATATGTAATATGGTGGAGGTTCCGTAAGAGCCTAAACTCAGACAAGTTTAGGGCTGTGCGACCTGTGGATAGATTTCCAGAGAGAACATGAGCACACAGTTGCAGGTTTCACATGAGATAATCTCTGGGGATGACCATAAATAACCAAGTGTGGATTTAAGGGCGGGGCTTAAAGTCCTTGAAGAATAGGCAGGGAAAACAACAACACGTCAGAGATCCTAGCACAAATGGTTTGTGCTTTATTAATCAAAGAATTACACAAATGGGTATTTATCTGTCATCATCTCACAGCATCAGATAACTATCTCCGGACAAGTAAAAGGCTAACACTAGGGCATTTAAGGGAATACCCCTGCGGATCAAAAGCCAATTTAAGATGGCATTTGCTTTTTTTATTATAACTGCTTTAAACTTCCTGATTTTTAAATGCCTCTCTAACATTGAAGTTGTTTTTTTTAATGGTGACTTAATCTGAATTTTTACATTTTCCTTAGTTAGTTATAAAAATTCGCCTATGACATGAAAACATGAACTTTAGAGAAAACATTTACTATGGGGATTAAAAGGGAATTGATAGGAATTCAATTATGATTGCAGGAAATGTATAAAAATACTTATCTATTTCCTGTTACAAAAATAAAGTACATAATACTGGGATATAAAAACACAGTGCTCAAATTTATTTTGAGTCTACTTATCTTTTTCCAGAGTTTAATGCAGATATATATTAAATTCCAAGTGCTTCTATTATAGTTTTGTTTTATAATGGCAACATCCAAAAAGTTATATCACAAAATGTGATATCACAAAGTGATATCCAAAAAGTAACACCATTAGTTCAAATAAATTTACACATTCAGGAAAGCCAATAGAGTAATTTATCAGGCATTTAACAAAAGCACTTTACTTTTTCCTTGTATGAGACCTATTTAGTTTTATCCTAATTTAGTTCCTATGTTACCTAAGGGCAGTAGTGAAGTTCTGAAAAACTGAAAGGAAATTTAGAAAACAATAGAGCAAATGGGTGGTATACTGCTCTAAAAAGAACTTCAAAAAAAAAATCCAGTTGATTATTTCAGTGAATCCATTTAGATTTTAAAATACAGGAAAGAAAAGGGGAAAATTCCAAATGGAATCGATTACCAAAAATAGTAAAATTTTAAAAATGTCTAATTGCTCAACTATTTTCAGTAGGTTTCTGTAGGCTCAAAACTTCTGTTTCAGATCAGTTGAAGATTTAACCATCTAGAAACAGGACTTCTGGGGCTGGCTGAGTGGCGTGTTGGTTAAGAGTTGGCTTGGGACGCCAGCTCTGAGCAGCAGGGCCCTGTTCAGATCCCACATTAGGGCTAGTGACACTGCGCCCTCTACAGCTAAGATGGTGAACAACAGCTAGACCTGGAGCTGGGCTGCTATGAGTTGCTGGTGACGGTGTACACTGCAGTGAAGCTGCAGTGAGCTGCCATAAGCTATTGTGAGTGGCTGGCAGTCGGTGTGAGCAGGCGGCCACCAGCATGAGCTGCCAAGAGCCGCTGTGAGCGGCCGTCTAGTGGCCAGCGACCAATCTGCCTCACCTGGGAAGAGTGCAATGATAATACCAACATGGGCCAGTGAAGAGACATCCTCCACACCTAGACTGAAGAACAAAAGGGCAGCAACTTGTCTGTTCCCGTCCCCCAATTCCCCAATAAAAATTTTAAGAAAAATAGGACTTCTGATTAATCTGCAGCATTTTCAATGGGCTATAAATCACACTGGTAGTATATTGCTTTGAAATTTGTGAAATTATAAAGGAGATTTATTTTATAAATAAAAATTTATGTATGCTTCTGTAATATGTATTTTTCTTCATAGATTTCTTCTACTAAAAAATACTAGTTTAGAACATATTGGTTTCAAAATAATATGACCCTAAAACTGCTTCATTTAAGGACATTTCTTGCCTTGAGATCTCTTTGTGTTCAGGGTAAATTTCAGGTACTATATGAATAATAAAAATAATAATAAATATTTTTAAACATGGGAATGTTAATAATATTATAACTATGCCCCCAAAATAAATATATGGATAAGATTAGCAGAGAATATAATACAAATGTGAAACTTAGAAAATTCAAATTATCCTGGGTTTGTGCTCTTAATATATCAAACTATCATGTCTGACAATAATTCATACTTCCCCTAGATGCTTATTCAGTCCTCATTATGTTTATTACTGACTAATATACTATTATATCCGATTAGTACCAGTTTATCTGAAATACTTAAGGTATTATTATGATGTAATTGAAACTTAGATTTAGTCTTTTCATTTGTATCATAAATTTTTCTCATAAAATTCTAAATTATGTTAATATTTTATAAAGAATTTAAGTTTATTGAGGAAGGAAAAGTTGATAAATTACCAATTATAAGAAAAAATATCTATAAGGAAATGCACAAAACATTTAATAATGTTTTATATAAATATCAGATCAGAAAAGAGTGAACATAAAGGTCAGAATTTCCATATTTAGCAAATAAAAATGCAGAGCTCCCAGTTAAATTTGAATTTCAGATAAAAATTCACCATTTGGATCATAAGTATGTCCCACATAATATTTGAGACAAACTTGTGCTAAAAGATTATTCATGTGACGCTTATCTAAAATTTAAATTTAATTGTGTGTCTTGTACTTTTATCTGCAAGCCTAATAAAAGTGAATTTATAAGTATTAATGTATCATTTATTACAATTTTATCTGATACTCACCAAAAGATTTTATGCAAGAAAGTCAAATTTCACACACTCAAGAGCTATGACTTTCTGCTGGTCTCAGGGAACAGTGCCTCTTCCAAATTTACTCAGCATGTTTTTTCTCCTTTATTTAGGGACAGACCCCTTAGAAAGACCAGTTGTCAGCATCTATACTTCCAGGATAGCAGCAGCTAGCAAGGGGGTATTTATTAACTAACATGTATTAAGGGTTTATCATGTGTGAGTCAGGAGGTGTGCTAAATGCTGTACATTCATTATCTCCTTTAATCATCATAATGACCCTCTGAGGTGAGTGTTGTTATTATCACAATTTCAAAGATGAGAAAACTGAGATGGGAAAGGTCAAGTAACTTGATCAAGGTTGCCCAGTGAGTCAGTGGGGAAGTTGGACCAGAGCTCAGACCTCCTGACGATGTCAGTTCCCTCAAGGCTTGCTGCATTTCCTCCCCCAGTCAGGAAAGAGGCAGCCGTATGTGCTCCTCTCCCTCTGGAGACCTCTTATACCACCAGCACCACTTCCACTCCCTTAATGATGTGATATTGAAGGATGGCCAGATCTGCTGTTATCCCAGTTGGGTGCCCCACAGCTCTGCTACCGAAGGCCAGAAGAATTCATCCCAGGATTCCTGAGCATCACTAAGATGGTGAACGTGGTATGTGGGCATGGAGAGAAGTGGACCGAAGGATTTCCCAATCGGGTCCAAATCAGGCCATTTGCTTCTGGCATACTGCTCTTAATCAGTAGATTCTTGTTTAAGAATATTTTATTTCTAACGATAGTATTGACTCATTTTTGCACTTGACACAATTGAGTACTTCGTGTTTGGAATGACCTCCTTGTCCATCTGTCTATAAGGTTGAGTACAGTTTTTCTGAAGGTCTAAAGATCAGGCCTTGAAGGAAAGTTCACAAAACCACTTTGTGTCCTTTGCTCAGTAATCTCCACAACTCGTTTTGTGTGAGAAATTCACACCAGTGGACAATGAAGGGCCAATAGCCAGTGGCCAGAGTTGGCTCAAATGCCATAAGGTTGGAGCAAGGACATACCAGGCTTCCAAAGTACTTCACACAAGGCTGCCAAAGGATTAGCTGAATACTCCTGTGCCAGGTTCACTTAACAAGAACATGGCAAGTTGTGGACACTAATTGGTTCTCACAAGTATTTTGGGTGATATAAAAATACAACTGTAGGAAATAGAATTTCCCTTTAGAATGCGACCTGCTCCTTTAAATACAATATACTTTACAGATTTTAATACATGAAAAACATATATTTTATTATTGGCATGAAATTTTAAAACGTATATTGCTCTCCCCTTCATGCTACAATTAAAAACCTTCATGCTAGAATTAAAATTAAATATACAGTAATAACATAGTGTTATTCTCCATTCCCTTTTTCCCATCTTATAAATTCATGGCTTTATCTCATGATTGCCTGCTTGGACAATGGTTTGTTTTCATTTCAACATCTCTTCCACATACTATATGTATGTATGTATGTATGTATGTATGTATGTATGTATGTATGCATGTGTAAGTGCATGGGTGTGCATAAGTGTATATTTACATATACATGTATATACAGGCACATATGTCAAAGTGATTTAATTCCCTTTTTCAATCTATGGTATAATTCTTGAATTGATTATATATCTATTCAACATTATAAGACTTTTATAAAATCTTATAATTTGCATCCCAGAAACTCAGAAAAATACATACGTGAACTACTATATAATAGCTCTCATAGGCACACAGACCCAGTTACCTAGGATCTACAGGCATCGAGTTATAGGTCTGAGAGCAGTTAGAGAATAAAAAGAAAGGCAAAGAGAAATGAGAGTCTAAAAGGGGAGAAGGGAGTATATTCACCAGCCCCATTTTACATCCAATACCTTTTCTAAGGAGCCTCATGACCAACTAATAATGAAAGTAGCCAAAAGATTATGATAATATGTAATTAACTCTTACATTGCACTTGCTGTCTGCCAAGTACTATGCTAACCCCTGTACAAATACTAATATTTCATCCTCCTTAACAACCTTATGACAAGTTATAATTTCCCCATTTTATCTACCTCAATCTTTCTGACAAAGAGTCTCAGCTAATCTAAACTTAAAAAGCCTCATTTTCTTTTAATTATTTCCAAAACAATATTTCAGAAATGCTTCTTTCTTCCCCACACCTTTGTGGGCCACAGAAGACAGCTAACCTGTGTCCTCTTAAGTCCTTTCATCTAAGAGGTCTTTGGGGGACAACTGAAGTCACCGAATCTGCCTATGGGCTGTGGATTGTGGTCCCAGGTGCTGATCTCACCTCCCAAATTGGAAGTTGGATCCCGACTGAGGGTCAGGAGAGAACTTGGCGATCCCCACAGCAGCGGTGCAAATAATCCACGTGTGTATACATAGCAGCATTTAGGAAGTCAAGAGTGGCAAGCATTCAAAATATGAACATAATAAAATCCTTCAAAAAAGGGAAATATTTGATCTGCAAATGAAAAAGGAGTTAAATATTCTTTGTAAATTATGATAGTGTCAACCTAAGCACTAGTCTATTGGCATGTTTGATGATGTGATTTAATATTGACCAACAGCAGTCATATGGAAAACAATAGCAGAATCACATGGAGTAAATACCATACATTTCATAATTAGTTTGATTTGTGTCATAATGTAGGAAACACCAAGCACTGAAACAAATTACAATATTTGACCCACTAACACCATGTTGCCAGAAGTAATAATTGTAACTGTCAATATGCCTTTTAGATTTACCTTCACATGACCATTAACACTTTGTCTCAGTTTTCAAGCTTTCTTTGTTAACTACTAGTTAGACTTTGAGTCCTTTCAACACAAGTAATTGTTATGATTTGCAAGTGATGATAGAATAGGTCACTGATTTTCTCCTTTACCCAAAGCAGCCTTGCTAGATAAAGAAAGTGAATTTTTAAAAACTACCTGTTTCACAGTACATGAATAAGAGGCTAGTGAATATATATATATATATATATATTATATTACATTACATGATATATGCTAGCTACAAGTTTTCTTTTCTTTGATACATGATTATGAAATTTTTATTTAGATCTTGTACATTACTCTGAATTATATTTTTCTGTAATTGTATTTCAAGGATTTACATTTAGAATATCACTAAATTCAAGATGCACCTGGTTACAAATGAACAAGACAAACAAAGGAAATCTCACAGACACAGGTAACAGTTTAGTGGTTACCAGAGAGTAAGGGGGAGGAGGGTGGTAGAAGAGGGTAAAGGGGGGTCAAACGCATGGTGATGGAAAGAGAACTGACTCTGGGTGGTGAACACACAATACAACATATAGGTGATGTATTACAGAATTGTACACTTGAAACCTATATAATTTTATTAACCAATGTCATCCCAATAAACTTAAATAAAAATTTAAAAAAGAAACCTAGAAAGAAAGTAAGAAGAAGAAGAAGAAGAAGAAGAAGAAGAAGAAGAAGAAGAAGAAGAAGAAGAAGAAGAAGAAGCGGAAGAAGAAGAAAGAAGAGGAATCTGGTCGTAGATGGCACTCAATTTTTTAAGAAAATGATATGTTAATAGAAATGTAATGGCATAATTCATGACTTGCAAGAATTTTCTAGGAATTATGTGATCAAATAAAATAATGAGAGCGATGAATAACCATTACTATATAATACATCTAGTAAATTATTTAATATTCACCACAACACAATGAGGTTGGCACTATTATTTTCACTATGTTACAAATGAAGAAATTAAGGCTAATAGTAAGTAGTCAGGAGAAGATTCAAATCCCTGAGTCCATGCTTCTAATCTTTACACAATTGCCTCCTGGCCATGAATTCTTGCAGGGACACTAGTGTATGTCTAGGAGTATGAAGCTTCTGGAAAACAGTAGATTAGCAAAGAATGAGTTCCACTTTCAGATTATATAGTTAATCTAGGAAGATTTTTTTTTAAGTCCAGATGTGAAATATAATGGGTTATATAAATTCGTGGGTACGAAGGCAATAGAAACTTTTTAAGAATAGGGAGCTCTTCTAAAGGGAAGCCAATAAAGGTTAAGTAGAATAGAAAACTTAAATTGTTAAGTGTAAGCATGGATGAAACTGAGGCAATAAGATGCAGGTCTTTCAGGTCAGGAGGAAGAATCCTGGATTTGTTCCAGGGATAATGGAAAGTTATGTATTAAGTCAGGTCACGACAGTGAAATGGAGCAACAGTGAGAGTTAACAGGAGTAGTCAGATTAAATAGGGTGCTGGCAAATTTAACAGAATGCTGGAAAAACAATACAATTATTTACTGGATATTTTTATTTTTAATTGAATCACTTTTATATGCATTATGGTGTAAATTTAAAGTGTAAAGCATGTTACTTTGATACACTTGTATATTATAATATGATTGCCATGGTAGTGATACTTATCACATTACATGATTATAGTACAATATTATTGTCTATTGTCATGGAACTGTGCATTAGATCTCTGTTTACTGGATTTCTTAACTTCCTTTCACTGGAGTAATTGGTAGAAGAATTAGGGCTATACATTGGATTAAAGAAGGAAGAATTAGAAGGGGCATACTTTATTTAACAAGACAATAGTATTATTATTATTATTATTATCAAAATAATTTATGTGGCAACATACATAAGGAATAACTTACACAATTGTTTCTTTATAAGTGCAAAATCTTTTGAATTTTAAAAAATAACAGCTGTCCAACCAATGAGTACTAATGATCTATAACTTGTATCAGAATCACCTGAATGGCTTGTTAAAACACAAATTGCTAGGTTTCACCCCCAAAGTTTCTGAGTTGGTAGGTCTGGGGCAGGGCCTGAGCATCTGCATATCTGACAAGTTCCCAGGTGATGTTGCTGATTCTGGTCTGGGACCACTCTTTGAGAACCACTGGTATAATAACAAGGTGTTAAGCATTTTAAAACATCTTAAATGGTCCACTTAAAAAACTACATTGGTGCACTATGCTTATAAATAAGAATATAATACAAATGAGTAAAATAATTTAAGGATAAAAATCTTAATTTGACTCAACTACCAATTTTTTAAAGCACATGGGAGAGAAAACCATGTTCAAAGACACTACAGGGATGTAATCAGCAAATTTCAGACTATAGAAAAAATATGTAGTTTCTTGAGCAATAAACTCCAGAGAGGAAAAGGAGAGAATAAGATGGCAAAGAAAGCCTATTGGTTAATAGTCTTAAAGGAAATATTAACCAATTTTGATGTGTGGACAGTTTTTTATCCCAATTCCACAAACAAACTTAAAAATTATGATTTTTCATGAGACAATTGGAAATTTAAACAATGCCTAAGTCTTAACAATATTAAGAAATTATTGCTAATATTTTAGATATGATAATGATATTGTGGTTGTTTAAGAAAGGTATTTATCTTTTAGGGATAACTGGTAAAATATTATAAGTGAAATATAATGATGTCTGGGATTTGCTTCAAAGTAATACATAGTAAGTTGAAAATTTTTGGAGCTCAGTGATGGATACAAAGCAATTCATTATACTATTCTGTCTACACATATATGTTTAAAGTTTTCCACATTTAAAAATTTAATGATAAACCCAAAAAGTACATGGATGAATTTTTTCTTAAAAGTCACTTTTAAGTTTTCAATTTTTCTTCCCTTTTCATTTTACGGCACCAAATTTTCCAGAGTTCGGCATGCTTACCAAACTTCATCAGTTAAAAGGATGGTGGATAGAGTGACAATATAGCATATAAATAGATTCCTAATAATATACAAGGAGACAACAAATACCAACCAAATAAAAGTACTCAGGAGGAGAGCCACTAAAAAGTTGAGAGGATTCAAACAAAGTTTAAAGAAAGTTTAAAAATGAAAAGGGTGACATAATCTGTTTCTTTGGAATGTACAGACAACTTAGGAAAGCAGGAAGTTGATCTCTGTCGCTTGATCTTCCTCTGCCATCATGTTATCAGAGTTGAGTTGTTCCATGGTATTCAGGCATTGTATGGAAATAAAGGTCTTTGTCTACACCATAACCATGCCAGAAAACAGAAAGAGAATTCCCAGTTATCAGATCCATCTACAAATAACAGCATTACAAAATACCACAGGCAGAGAGCATTTGGAAAAGCTTCCAGTCTACCAAACCCCACATGTAACAGACTGTCCTGCTAATTAAATGAGAGAGATACTGCATCTGGACAGAGAAGACACGTGGCGTGAACAGGCACCAGAACGACCACAAATGCTCAGGGTAAACAAACTACTTCCTTCTTCCTAAACACACCTAGTCTGCACCTTACCTTAACCCTACCAGACCTGAGGCCCTGAACCTAACTGTCCCCTATACCTGGGCTCCTGAGCATTAAAGAGAAAAAACCAACATGATATAGAAAAATGTTAGTTACATGCAAACAAGTGGTTAGAATAAGATGGAACTTGGAGACATTGTAGAAAATAGGTCTACCTTTCATCAGCGCCAATATTCCACCTTTGTGTGCCAATCCACCCAGCAGGATGAGCCTTGTTTCACACAGAGGTACTTCTTGCGAAGTGAGCACCAGATGTTGCTCTTCACCTTCTTGCATGGATTGTCTTTGTAAGACACTCCAGGATTTTGCTTGTTGTACCTTGAGTGCTTTTCCATGCACACAACACAGATATGATTAGATAAGATATGATTAGAAATTACCGAAAAATCAGTACAGTGGTCTGGTAGGGTTAAACATACCTTGCCTATAACTTGGGGCTACTTTAATTCAGAAAAATATGTATATTTTATTTTTAATAACAGCAACTGCCAAAATGCACTTACTTTATATGCTAGTTTGTGCAGTAGCTTACTGCCAGTTGTTGAGGGGTCACAAAGATGACAGAGTTTCCAGCCTCCGTTATGTGTGAAAGGGTCCACCATACACTGGGCTGACCGGGCTGACAGAAGCTTACAGTTTAAAAAAAGCAAGTGTACATGTTAAACACAGTTTTCTAAATTATTTTTTAGGATGAAGTATGTTTTACTCTTTCATTCTTCCTACCATAGACTTAAATTGTTATCTGAAGTAACCACTTTTAGGTTTACTTTAGAGTACTCTGGCTACAAATTGTCCCTGACTTTATAGAGTTGTCTCTGTTCTCACTCTCAGGGATAACTTGTTTTTCCTTCATGGCTATAAAGAATGGGCCATATTTAAGTTGCCTAAAACAAGATTTTGGTGCATGATAACTAAAATATTTTTCATCTCACTCAAAATATAAAAATTAATTATAAGTATTTTTATTCTAATATGTACTGTTAGGGATCAACATACTATATAATAACACTAATCACCTAACATTAGTAGATGCAAATGATTTAGAATATGGAATTAATACTGAAGTTTGCCCACTGAAGTTTCGCTCTTTGATCTGCATTTAGTTTAAAGGCTGCAAATTTGTCTCCTTCTCTCAAGCATGCTGAGTACTTGTACATTCCCAAAGATAAGCATGGCCTTCTTAGAGAACATGCAGCATCTCAACATGAATACCAATCAGATAACAATCCCAGTTATAACCTAAGATTTGAGAGCAGTTTCAGAGCCTGTTTATCTCCAATGTCAAGAGTATCACATGTTAGTTTGAAAAGTAGCTCCAACGCACTTTCCATAGTGGAGGATGTCCAAACATCGGTTCAGTTCTAAGATGTACAAACTGAGGAAAGTCCCAGTATTCCCACCTACTGAAAACATTCTCCATATTACACCTTGGTCTGATCTGCAACAAGTAGGTATAGGAAATTCTGAAATCAACACACACAAAAAAAAAAACCCTAAAAATATTTTTTGACTACCAACCATGAGTAGAGCTGTCCTTATCTTAACACACCTGTTTGGATCTCCAAGATCAAAAACAGACAGGGTGAGGGCCGGCCGAGTGGCGCGATGGTTAAGAACTCGCTTGGGATGCCAGAGGGCCCCGGTTCGGATCCCACATATGAGGGCCAGTGACACTGC
>NW_017731376.1:3810795-3838151 GCF_001890085.2 Hipposideros armiger | reverse complement strand
GCAACTTGTCTGTTCCCCTTCCCCCAATTCCCCAGCACTGTTCCCATCCCCCCAATTCCCCAATAAAAATCTTTAAAAAAAAAAAACAGACAGGGTGATATGGTCAGAGGTAGCTCTGTGTGCCTAGGTCTCAGCACATCTGGGACATCCTGTAGAAAAGCTGCCTATAGCCACACTGTGATTGTAAAAGCTCTATTTCTGGCAAATACCTTCAGTGCAAACTGTTGTTATTTGATTGTGTTGAAATAAAATGAAATTGTTTGACAATTATAAGAGGCTATAAAACTGTCTGGGCTATTGTTTCGAAAGCATGAAATAGGTCAGATAGTCCTTCCATGCATTCAAAGGTATAATTTATTTTGGCACTCAGGTTTGTGCTCAGATTGTCTCACTGCATATTATGGGCATTATCCAGTATTCCATCAAAAAAACAGTGGCTAGGGTTATATTAACTCACCTCTTTAGCAGTGTTCCTCCTTTTCCTAGGCTGTCCTCCTTTTAAAGACATCTCATTTTAGCATAGAGTCAAATCTCATAAAAGTAAGAATATTTTTCTTAAAGACTTCATAAATCTGCTCAAAGCCTTTTACCAAAGTGGGAATTCTCTGTTTCTGAGAAATTGAAAGATTTAATGAATATATTCTTGTTATATTATGACATCTCATTTTTCCCTCTCCTAAATACTTGTCGGGTTTATGATTTCAACCCATTGGCCAGGAATGGCGCTGCACTCCTTGCATTGGTGGGTGCTCAGACTGAGTTTAATTTCTCTCACAAGGAGAGTTGACAAAAGATCACAGCCACTAAGCCCTGGAATTACCCTAGATATTGCCCTCTGTGCTCTGCAAATGAAATCCTACAGCAGACCCTTTGGAAAAGAAGAACATGATGGTTAACACTCAGAAATCCATTTTGCACAGGGCGGCATTCGTACACACAGAAGTGCAGAATAACAGGCAGAGCTGCCAGTTCCTCGATGAGAAAAGTCAGATGCTTAGCACTACACACACACACACACACACACACACACACACACACACACACACACATTGCCTCTGGCAGACGCAGGGACCCCTCCCCCTACAGCTACAGCCCCCGCTCCTTTCTCCCACTCATCTATCTCTCCCTCGTTCTCTTTCTCCCATGCCCTTGATTGACTACCAGGTCAGATAAGAAATTAAGACCAGTGAAATCAGAACCAGACCGCACCTGTCCCTTCTGCAGCCAGAAGAGAACTGAAATAAAGCACTTATGAAACTGCTGTGATCATAACCTTCAAAACACTGAACTCCTCCCAGCTGTCGGCTTTCCCAACCAAAGGTTCCACAATAGAGACGCTGGCACCAAGGCTCAAATAATCTATTTGTAACAGAATGCTGTCATTTTGGGACAGGGCAACGCTTGCAAACTGTAAAGATCCCTTTATAGCTACAAAGATTCTGAAAATAGATGTTGCTTTACTGATTTAGACTTGCTAATGGGAGGATCAACTTGCTTCTATTTAAAATGATTCATTTGCTCTGAGAGAAAAATGATAGTAAGTAGTGATAAAAACTTAGAAATGTGAACAACACTTACTATGGGTCTTCATTCAGGACATTGGCATATTTTTTTTATTCCTTACTACCTAACTATTGACATTTGTAAACAGCTACTGGGTCATCTATAATAAATTTGAGTTCTTAGCGAGAACTGTCAGTTACTCATTTCCAGCACAAAAGAACAGAGAACTATTCATGTGTGCAATGTCCCATCTTATATGACTGCATGTATATTGCTAGTTAAGTTTAGTGAGAAAATTTTCAGTGACATCTTTCAGTACTTCCATAGGTAAAAAGACTTCTGTTTTTAAACTAAGCTATATCTACTTAGTCTAAATTATAGCATAAAATAACAAACTCCTAATTCACATAGAGAAAGATTTCTACTCTGGGAATTTCAAACTGATCATTTTAATGTCATAAAAAATTTCTAACTGAATTATTGTACTAATATAAACTTTATTATTATTCTCAATAACTCAAGCATTGACTGGCAACATTTAATAGAATACGACTGAGATTTTGCATAATTAAATGTAAGGAGCCCTGCAAATAATACACATTTTTGTATTTATCATACTTGCCCATATTTTAATTTAGAAAAAAATTGTATATTGTCATATTGCCATAATAATTTCATATGGAAATTAGTCATCTGTTAAAATCATAAGAATGTAGGTAAAAATACTCAAAAGCTCTTTTGCCAGACGTTAAATCCGCTCACATTTGCATGTGACATTACAAATACACATATATACAAGAGTGGAGCCAAGAAATAGGAAAAGTTTATAAATATTTATATATAAAGAATATACATTATGTTCATATACATACTACTTCTAATCTCCTTCTTCTAATGATTTATTTTATACTGTCTCAATAAACGTAATTTTTCAACTGTGCTATTTTACTTTTGAAATACTAGATTGTTTACACTAATGCTTCAAAGATATTTATGTAATTAGGGTTCTATTTCTACATTGGCTTTTAAATCCAAGTTCTTCTTGTTTTGGAATGTCATGTGCCCACAGATAAGCAGAGCAGTGCCACACTGCGGGCTGATCCCTCCACGCGAGGCAGGGCGGGTGGCAGTTAAGCACACAGACAGACACTCGAACCAAACCGTCTGGTTTTGAATTCTGGCATCTTCACCGCCCAGCCTCTCCCTTCCTCAGTTTACCCATCTTGAAATAAAGAGGAGAATGGCACCTACTTCACAGAGTTGTTGTGAAGATAATGTCTGTAAAGGAGTTAGAACAGTGCTTGGCACATAGTAAATGCTATATAAATGTTTGTTTAAAACAAAATTCTCAACTATCACTATGTACATTTTACAATGTGAATTCTGATATATATCTAATAAGATGGCTTTCAAGTACATATCTGTGTGGGGCATTTATTTTCTGTTTCATTGTCACTGTAAATTTATGTAACAACAATAACAATAACTTAAACTGACATCAACAACATATATTAAATGTTACTATGGCTAGACACAATTCTAAGCATCATCTTATATAATCCTCCCCACCACTCTGTGAGATAGTATCATTATTCCTACTTTACAGATGAAGAAACTGAAATTTAGCAGAAATTACATAATGTACTCAGGTCCCAAAATTCTTGGTAGCAAACCAAGACTTGAGGGGAAACCTACCTGATTCCAAGACCAGTACCCAGAATAGCTGAGCTATTCTTTCTCCTTCAATAAAAGCTTATTAAACACCTAGCCTTCCTTGGGCCATCATTCCTTTATACTTTAATGACTGAACTAGTTATCTCAGACCCTTTTTGGAGCCAGTCATTGGCTTACATTGGTTAAATCTCATTACTAAAAAAATAAAGTAGCTGGTGCCAGGGCCCTGGGGATGATTTCTAGACTTTTAGCCACACTTGAACTTGTTTCAAGCTGGGATGGAAAGAATGCAGGACTGAGGATCACAAAATCAGGATTCCAAGCCCTGACTTTACCACTAACTATTTGTATGACCTCAGACAAGAAACTGAATGAACCTGGCCATGAAAGTCTGTTGTACACTTGGCTATTATTTATTAAATAAATTTAAAAAGAAATTTGTTGTTGTTATGAAAAATATTTCATAGAACCTAAAATTATGAAACTAAAATTACTGTCTCATTTCTCCATATACTAAATTCATTTGAAAAGTTAATTTTTTTTAACACAAGCATAAACCTGATATCCTTTATAACACAATGAAACTCATAGCACTTGGCTTCTCATAATTTAAAAGGCCACTGGTTAACATCCAAAACATATTATTAAAAGAGTATCTTTTCCTGGCCTGTTTTTCAAAAATGAAAAAATCTGGTATTTCTTACCCTTACAAGAAGTTTGGTGGCATTCAACTAGGTGAAACTGACCAAAGGAATGTCTGTGAGTGTGTGTGTGTGTGTGTGTGTGTGTGTGTGTGTGTGTTTGTACATACTGCTTTATCTCCATAGCAGTTTTTCAGGTCAACTTGCCCAAGTGCATCTCTGATGCTGAGGAAAAGAAATCAAAAGCTGTCGGAAAAAGGCCAGGGTAGTACATGGTGAGTGGATTCTTGTGTCCTGCTTCTGTCAACAGTAACAGAACCATCAGCTGGACAGTCCATTAAAAGTCCAAATGGGAACCGTAGGAGAGAAGGCAACAAAGTGAGCTATGGACAGAAAAGACATTCCAGAGCGCCTCTGTTTTATTACCACAAGCAGAGTGCTGCCCAATCTAAGGCCTGGAAAAAAATGAGACAAGGGGGCCGTATGCCACTGTGTGTGTGTCTAGGAGTGTCTGTGTAGGTGCTCACCTGTCTGCCGATTGCCACTGTGGATTATGCCCCCAGTTTCATAACAACTTTAGCAAATGCTGAAATCATGTTTTGATATTAAAGAATCAGATGACAAAGAGAATTCACTGAGAGTTTTGCGAGAATAAGGACTGGCTCAGAAAATATAATCAGCTGATGAAACTGTGAAGTCCAAGCAAATTATCTGAACATATCTATTAACAACAGCCACACACAGGCCCTGCTGACTTGACTGAGTGGCAGGAAAAATAGCCTGGAAGATCACATCTGTCTTTACATATTAAATCTTTCATATACAATAAATAAATTGTTTTTATTTGTTATAAAGTATCCAGAGTCACTGTTATTAGTATGTTAAATATCCTCATCCACGTTTTTTTAAATGTCATATATGTTTATCTAAATATTTACCACTTAGGAAATCAGATTTGCTGTTCCTCAAAGATCCTGGAAATATTTCTATACTAGAAAATACAAATTCTTTCAAAATTTCAAAGTATTCTTTCAACACCATAGATATTTGTCTTTGCAAAGTCTTCAATTAGAAACCACAGTTTTAACTCAAAAACTATGAGTCGGCGATTGGCATCTTGTGGTATTGTGTCTCCAAGACTTCTAAGAAACACTTGGGTCACAGTCAAAACAAATTGGTATTCAACAATTTCACACATTTGTAAATTGCTTTGTAAGTTCTGAAACTCTCAATAAATATACTTGGCTATTCTGAATATCAGAGAGCTACATAATTCCTAAATCTCTATTAAAATAGATTCAGTGGAATTCTAACAGCTATATACTGTGTAAGAAGGGTAGTAAATTGGGGGAGGGGTCTATAAATGTGAGGGGTATAAATGTCTAACTGTCACATTGTTTTGTACACCTGAAACTAAAAAGAATTTAAAAAGTTAAAAAAAGTGACTTTAAAATGGATGTTTTTCTTTTCTCCCCAAATATTACAACAGAAATTTACTACAAAACATGGTAATAATGGGTTTATAAACCACTTCACTACAGAGCAGCCACCTCAAAAAAATTATCTTTAATAGACTGGAATCTATATTAACACCATTTTTCCCATAGATGATTTTTATTATAAATAATACAGTTTAGGCAAAATTATGAATTGCAATGCTTAGTATAAGAAACTTGTATTTTAGTTTTTCATGAAATTCCAGAAATGTGGAGGTTAAAAAAAAAATTACAATGTCTCTGATCTCACATTAAAGGTTTACTGTTATGACTACAATAAAACCCACATAGTAATCTTATCCTATTCTTTCATTTATACATATGAAGGCATATAAATCTGCCATTCTTTATGTTAGAAAGGTGCACTCTCTTTTCCTTGCTAAAATGCCTATTGTCCGTAGGATTTGTCAACAAATAACTGTGTATTTAAACATGCAATAGGTTGCATCCTGATAAATATATTCTTTATAACAATCAATATTGGAGCCCTAAAATTGATTATATGAAAAAATAACCATTTCTTTCTTTGCAGCCTAAAGTACCTCCCGTCCCTTGTGAGCCGCCTCACAGGTAAGTCAATAGGAGCTCCACATGGGACCTGAAAGGAGAATTTTGCCCGGTAAGTGTAATCCATTTATTGGTTTATGGACCAAGAAACCTCTCGGGAGTGTTACAAACTCATATGCTTTCCTTGAGTGATGGGTTTTGCACTTGGATTTCTTATTTAATTGAAAGATGTGTAAAAACTTGTGTATAAATAGAGATCCCTATTGGTTACACGTTTCAAGAGTATCTCAAGAGTATAAATTATTCCATCAAGGGGTTGGAATAAATTATACTCAATAATTGGAATCAATTTTCCCTAGAGTAAGCACAAAAAATTCCCATTAACATGGATAGAGGTTGCATATAAAGCATGAGATGAAAATATAATATCACCTACAAATTAGCTTCGTGTTCCTGTATAGCCAAAGAAATAGCACAGTGAGATAATCCCACTCATATTGAACTATATCCTTTCTGGGTAAAGTCCCCACTGCATTTTGGATATGGCATAATGTCAGTGGATCAATAGCAAAAAAGAGAATATGCAAGCCTACATACATAATCACTGTTTTTGAGCTCTGCTAAATGGCAGTAGCACTGTCTCACTCATACTTACTTTACAGTAAAGTAATTCTGTGAAGATTGAAGAGTTTATATGAAAAACACATCCCAATCCTTTGAAGAAAAAGAAAGGTTAAACTAGCCAATTTGAGCACCAGTAGCAGCAATTATCATGTACTGGGAATTTAATATCTCCCAGCCACTGTGCTAGGCATTTTACTTACACCATTCTGTTTAAGAGAGAACATAGCACAATGGCTATGCATGCACACTCTGGACCCAGACTCCACGGGGCTCAAATATCAGTGCTACTATTTCCTCCTAACTGAATAATCTTGAGCAGCTTACGTAACCTCTCTATGACTCAGTTGCCCCATCTATAAAATGATGATAATAATAGTACCTGCCCTCATAGGACTGTTGTGAAGATTAAATGTGTTAGTTCATATAAAGCACTTAGAACAATACATGGCACATAGCAAGTGTTCATGATTAACATTGTTGTTATTATTAATTAAAAGGGAAGCAGAGCATAGTTATATATATCCCATGTAATTAAAAGTCTGTTTGTGGCAAAAGTCCCCAAAAGAGTAGATTTTGCACAATGACCATGGGAGTAGCATAGGTCAAGCTGGAAGCCAAAGGTGAGCAACTGCAGGCTATACATGTATAAAAGTCTTCATAGGCTTCCCAGAAAGAATGCAGATTGGAGCTGATGGCTAGTCACCTGGACTGGGTTCCTTTACCAAGTAGTGGAGGAGAGTAAGAAAGAGAAAAACAAAAGCCATCCTTTAGTCTCAGTTGTAGAATGCATCACTCTACATCAACACCTAGTTTCTCTCTCAGCAGTAGTATTTTAATCCTCCATCATATTGAAGTCAACTTTGACCACCTGACTTGCTTTGACCAATGAAATGTGAACAAAAGCAATATAATATCACTTCTGGATAGGAGCTTTAATAACTTGTGTGTAGCACCAAGCTCTTTATTCCCTCTTCCATGGCTCCAGCCAATGTTCTAAGCTGGTGTGTGGGAGGGAGAAAGTAAATCTATGGGGCAAGACCTTGGGTGGCCTGTGATATACCTATAATGTGTGCAAGAAATGCACCTTTTTGTTGTAAGCTTCTGACATTTGGAGATTATTTGTTACTTCAACAAAACCTATCCTATCATGACTGACACAAAGCTAAGACAGTGTCCTAAATGAGAGAAGAAATACACCCTGAGGTGATGAGAGCCAGTATGCATTAATGAGAATTATCTACTGCAGGGGAGTGACCTGGTCAGCAGTACCAGCCTTAGGAGTGGCCAGGTCAACATCACGCATGACAAGAAATATAATTTCAAAAGATGGTCACAAACCTCAATAATCATATAATAATTAGGCAACCATGAAGACCCCACATTCACATGGGGAGTCAGAGAAGACAGAGATCCTGGGGCAGAGAGACTGGCCATCCATTCAGAGGAAATTATGTACCTCCCTTTGCCTCTTCCAGTTGGAAGGAATTTGACGGGCAGGCATTCTACAGGCTCGTCTAGTGGAAGCTCAGTCTATTTTTATTCCTACTTCTAATGTAATTCAAGCCCTTTACTTTGCACCATCTTCCTTATCCCTGACTAGCCAAACTAGAAAGGCTTAAGAGGTGAAGAAGTTACATATGAAAATAAACATGTGAAAAGGTATCAACAAAATAAATAGCCAACAAATATGAATCGAGGACCCACAGGGTACAGGGCACTGTGGGATGTACCACAGATACACAATGAACTAAGAACCATCCCCTTCAAAGAACACTAATGACTGAGTGCTTCCTACACACTAAGCATTTGGCTAGGTACTTTACATGATTCATTACCAAAATCCTCAGAACAACAGAAAAAGCTTCTACTATTATCCCCATTTTAGAGATGAGAACGTTGGGCTTGGCATTGCGTAGGATTACTTGCCTGAGGTCCTACAACAAGAAGTCAAGACAGAATTTTAATTCTGAAATTTTGAGTCCAGAAGCTGAGGTCATAACTACTACCTGGTGGTACCTTTATTTTGGTTGGGGAACAAAAGCATCGAGATAGATTAGGAAACAAGAAAAATTTAGAGAAAATCATTTTGTCTCATATTTCATGAATCTTATCTCTAATCTGGGGTTCCGCCAACAGAAGTTGAATCAAATGAAATACTTAAATGTAGAACTAGCTCATCAAATATAGGAGAAGCTCTATGAATCATAAAAGGCATTCCTAATTTATAATCCATGAAGCCCTACTATTCTAATCACTATGAACCATTAAATATAATAATTATGGAAGTATTAAAGCATGAGATCTCTCCATTAAAAAAGTGATAGGATTACCCAATAGTCCAACAACCATAGGAAACTTTCTGGTTTTAAACAGTATGGCACTTTCTCAGAGCTATAACATGATTCAAGACATTTCAAAAACTTTTATGGCATAGTTAACCATAAAATCCATCTTAAATTTGAAGTTAAAAAAAAAGATATGAATCCGATGTTTTTCTTTGTATTTTGCAAATTTTATTGCATCAGTCAAAAAATGTGACTGGGGTAGTAAAATGTAACCGTTGCTCAGTGTAATGGTATGTGTTTGAAATACAACCCATTTGCTCTTCATTCATTTTGCCTTAGAAGTTGGCAACATTACAAATTTTTTCTATAAAATATTCTTTGTTGTGCTGCTATCATATTCATATAATTTCTTTATTTTATCTTTCTTGATAAAATATTTTCCAACCATGTCTGCTTTTTATCACTTTACAACTTACTGCCACATGCCCTTTTCTCTTGGCAAGGTTTATGAAGAGCCTTGGCTAAGAAAATGCTAGAACTGGCTTATCAACAGGCAATTGTCACCTAGGACTGGAGTGACCACAAGGCATTATCTGAGGGTCACACTGGACTGTTTTCTATCTCCAGCATCACGTTTTGTGATCATATTAAGAAAACCAACCAGATATTTTTTTCATAATATATAACATAAGAACTATTTCATTCATGTTCTCTATCTGCCCCCACGTGTAGATTTTCCATAAATCACAAACACATAGGGCATTCCTTGGTTCTCTCTGTGCCAGCGCACTGGTGTGCAGGGAGGACATCGTGGCAGCTGAGCAAGATGAGCATTTAAATACCCCACTCATCCCTGGTTTTGGCTTCCTTACATTCATCTAGCTGTTTATGGACACCCAAAATCTCCAAAAGCTGTTTTCCTTGGCTGTGAATTGGACTCTATAAAGCGTGTCTTAGTAAGAGTATTGTATTCCTGTCCTTTAAAACGCAGCCAGGTACTTTTCAGCTTTGGCAGCTTTTCTGATGCCTGCACCAGCAGGGCTTTATTCCTTTACAATTACTGACAACACAGCTCCTACCACGCTGCTTGACGAAGTCATCTTTGCACTTTGTAAAAAGACTTTAAAGAACAACCACTATCCTCTCCAAAATAGCTTATATTTGTTTAGCATTGGAACACAGTTAATTATGTCTCCTATTAATAAGGGAAATACCAAGACATGAGTCAGGTCATGCATTTGGAAAAACAAAAGGCCTTCTTCAGACTTTCAAAAAACTGAATTACTCTGATGAGCTTATGGTAGGCACTACCCTAGGCAGTTTGTAGAACACAAAAACAAAGAAATTGTATGATCCTTGTTATTTAAAGAGCATTGTTGGAAAACTCCAAACACATTCCTGTAAAATAATTAGAGAAACTTTACAAGGCAGTTAATGAAAATGAGCAGCACACTATCAAGTGAATACGTAACCATAAAAGAAGAAACACATTTCAGCTTAGAGAAAAAGTACATATGTCTTTTAAACTGAAAGAATACTCAACAGAGGAAAAATTTGGTAACATCTAATCACAATGAAAGAAACCCCGTGGATCAGAAGATTCAAGTAGGAACTCAGGTCTTATTTTTGTTTCCAAATGGATTTCTCAGATGAGGGTAGTCCTCTAATATTATTATAATATTCAGAACAAATATACGGCTGTTCATATAAATTAGGAGTCTTAAAAGAAGAGAGCTTAAATTTAAAGAGTCATTAAAGAGGGGGTCCAGGATTAGGACAGAATATAAGAAGTCATTTTAGTTTATAAAATTCAAGCTGGAATTCTCCTTCATACCAGTCAATCAATACTTAAGGGGAGATATAGTGTTCTTATTTAGAATGTATTATTATGGACTTATTAATTAGCATTAGTGACCAGGATTTTTCTTGTTTTCATATATGAATGAAATTTCACTATAATACAGATAGTTAATCTGATGGAAGAAGGGAACATTCCACTTGAGACACTTCAAGAAAAATCTTTTTTACTGGTGTGGCATCTTTAGGGACCTGTGATCATGTTCAATAATGGTTGCTGACCTGCTTTGACTAAAACTACCAGAAGTCAAACATAAGTTGTTACATCTGAAATTCCATTAAAACTTTCCAATTCGACATAAATTTTATCTAGGTATATAGCATTAGATAAGGATATCCTTTGTAATTACAGAGTGTATATTCTCTCCTGAAAGTGATCATAGAATTGGTAAAATAAAAATTATCTGGTTAAAAAATTTTACCTTTACCTATTTTCACTGACATTAGCAGTCACTAGTATATTGGTCTTAGCACATAATAATTATAACAACCATTCAGCACTTATTTTGAACCAGGCTTACATTCTTAGACTGCCTTCAGAAGGCAAAGCCTGAGGCAAAATGTCATGGACTGCTGTTTTACTAAGGAGTGCAATACAGTACCAGGCTGGCTACCTCGGAGTGTAACTCCCTGCTTAATTTCACTGCATCATCCTCCCAAAAGCTTCATAACTGCATCTCAGGCAGTCTTTCCAGAAGGAGAAAAGAAAAAGGTTTTACCCTAGATTCCGTTTTTCAATTGTCAAAGATGGCCGCAGAGCTCATTTCCTCTGCACTGGGCTGAGCATGTGTGGGACATGAGCAGGGTCCCAGCATGTGCCCACCTCCTCAGCATCACAAGGAAAGACCCAGGGCAGACAGTGACAGCACCTGGTGCAGCCACAGGGTGAGGTGCTCTCAGGGTGCGCCTGTGTGGATTCTCTTCCAACTGCACAGGACTGATCACAGGGAAATGGGAAGAAAGTGAGCCCAGGGTAGAGATCTGGAGTGGTACTTTGAGGTGCTTGATCACACTCATTGCTTCATTTAATCCTCCCAGCAATAACAGGGAGTAAGTGCATTTATATCCCATGTTATACATGAAGAAATAGAGGTTCCATGAGTCTAAGAATTTTGCCAGAAAGCACTTAGCTATTAGCAACCTGTAATTAAGAAAGTTTAAGCCCATTCTATTATCATCAATCACTCATTTTTGCCAGAACAATATATTGTGTTTTCCACAAAGCTTAAAAAATATAAACATATGATCTCATTTAGTGAAAAAAGAAATTCTTAGCCTGCCCTTCCCAATTATCACACACCTAAGAGTAACTACAACATTGAGCAGACACCAACTCCTAGTTCCCCAATATCACCCCAATTCTAGTAATTCAGGACAAATATAAATTCCTAAAGAGATACACGTCTCTCTAAGAATTATGAGACACAAAAAACTTCATCATGGATGATACTCTGTATTCTGGGTGTCCTAAGCCCATAGAAGTAGCTAAGTTAAGTCCAGCAGGGCAGCCACAGACAAGCACCCTGGGCTATTCATCCAATGCTAAAGTCATGATTGAAATTAGGGTAAATTTCTCTGTTCCCACTTTTCAAAATCTAAAAGAACCGTACTACACACAGGAGAGAAAAGCACTAACCAAAGAGGACTTGCATTATAAGAGGCTGAGTGGACATACAGACAGTTTGCTAGGCAGGAGCAGTGCAACAGAAACAAACAAACAAACGAAAACATTTTCCTGTCAAAATAAGGATCTTAATGGCAAGGATGGCTTGGTGTGGCACAGAGATAGGAGGTCTAGAGGACAGAAAGAGAAGAAAAATTACAAATTGAGGGGGTATGGACTTGATACAAAGCAGAGTCAAGGGCATATGCTGCACGTTAAGCTGTGAGTTCTTGGAGAGCAGGAGCCATGTCTCTTTCATCCTCATAGCCCTATTTCCCAGCTCAGTGCAGGGTACCTTGTGGGACTCGTTCATTTATTCTTTCAGTCAGTAATATTTATTGAGAATCTCACATATGCTGGGCACCATTCCATGGGCTGAAATACAGCACTGAGCAAAGCTGACAAATTTCTTGCCTTCATGGAGTTTACATTCAAATGAGGTCAGATGTTCAAACTACTACTATATAAGCTAATTTTATAGGGTGATAAGTGCTAATAAAAAATAAAGTATTTGGTGGGATCAACTGAACTTAAAGAGTTAAGGTAAAAGAGAGTGTAGAATTGTTATGTAGAGGAGATAGAAAGAAAAGCTTTAATGACTAAATGTTTTAAGAGATCAACGAAAAAATGAAAGAAGTTGTTCAACTTCTCTGAACTACTATTTCATTATCTGTAAGTGAGGATAAAATGAATTTCACCAGATCATTGAAGATGAAAATGCAAAAACCCTCAACAAATATTAGCTATTTTTATGGTCTCAGTATTTGGTATCCATCTTCCACTCTTAAAACATGAATCCATCACTTTTTAGATTTATAAGCTGCTGCACACACACACACACACAAACACTATTTTCAGAGGAATATTCCCTCATTTCAAAAACAAATTCTCTTTCATCATTGGTCCACTTAACAAATTAAAAAAGAGAGAGAATGTGAATACATGTCTGCAAGTGAAATAACCAGGAGCCAAACAAAGCTTTGTTGATTAAGAAAGTTATTTCAGTGTTTTGTTTTGTTTTTAGTATAGGCAACCTATCCAGCTTAAGTATTTTAATTATTTGAAAGATGAAACTCAATGTCACATAAGCAACAAGGCCTTTGAGATCCTAGAACATGATGTAAATTTTCAATTGTCTTGCAACTCTAGTCTTATCAGTTTTTTTATGAGGCCAGATAAAACAGAGCGATAAATAACATGCATAAATAGCAAATATTTTTCTTTTATTATTTGTAAAAAGTTTATACATTTTCTAAGAGAGAAAAGAATGTACTAAAAGTCAAAAGTTTGGTTTCACAGACATTGAACAGCATCTGTTTAGAAAGCAAGAGAAACTTTGAGTCAAAATTTGCAATTTGCAAAACAGTATTTTGCTTCATGTAGTACATTTAATACGTAAATAACTGCACTAACTCAAAATGCAGCAACATCTGCTGTCAATATAACTTCTCTTATTTTATAGTTTATTTTATTTTGAAGTTTCCTGGGGGAAGTGTAATACATTCTAGGTGTAATTCAGCAATGTGAAAACTTGCTAATAATGGACTGTTCTTAATCAGGGGCCCTTGTTCCTATTTAAAATATTTTTATTATGAGAAGTGATTAAGTACAGAGCACTCATTACATTCACAACATAGTACTTATTATTTGAATTCAACTCACCAAAACTGAAATATATATGTTGAAGGATGGCACAAATGCGATCATCCAAGTTTACAACTTGAAATGCCATACATATTTGCCATGGTACACAGTTAGTAATTCAACAAATTATTACCTTCTCTTTTATTTTCCAAGCCCAGCTCAAACATGAAAAGGAAATTTGACCTACATTTAATGACCAAATCTGTTAACAATTTTGTTATGGTACTTGCATCCTAGTTCGACCCAAATGTAATACTTGACCAGTACCAGATGCCACAGCCTTAGTTTCATTAGCATGAAAAGGCATGTATCACAGTTGTTAACAGAAGCTGTTTAAATAACTATATTTGTACAGTTTAAAAAAAAATTCCCTGACTCCACAAAGGATTTGAGGCAGAGCTAATGTAAATCATATCAACCGAAAAATTCAACCTATGTGAAAAAATTCAACCCATTCCCTGATATGATCAGTATGGGACGATTTATGTTTGCCAATGGCATTTGCTAAGAAAAACTACAATTAGATGTCATTATTCAATTCTCTCTTTACTCATTTCTTGTTTGATTTTCCCACTTGGTCTCAGAAGAGCTTATACACCTAACTTGACATTGAATTATATTTGAAGCACTTTCATATACATTTGTCAAGGTTGTCTATGGCTTATAAAAAAGAGTTAACAATAAGATCACTACTACCAATACCACCATTACCCCCATCCCACTCCGAGAACTTGGAAACAAGTTTACATTCTAGAAGAGAGTACATAACAAACATAAAATGGAACCGAGAGGAGATGGCCAAAAGGACTGGACTGCAACCTCACTGAAGTATTCAATCTAAATGGGGGAAAAAAATGTCAAATAAAAGTTAGGTTACTCACTGAAGCCAAGGATAAAAAGAGGCACAGATGTAGAGATGTCTATTGTGGGATTATAAAACTAACCTCCTCCCATGCTTTCTATTCCTCAAATAACATGACCAGAGAGAGACAAGGCCATGAGCAGGTATTCAGTAAAAACAGTTCGCTTGAGCTTTATTCACTGTAAAAAACACACCAGCATTCTGCTTTTGCAAATTAGTCTTTTGTGAGCTCTGTTAGCATGAATCAGGACTGCTGAACTTGACCTACTCTAGGCCAACTAAGTTTCTGAGTCAGCCAGACAGGGAACAGACCAAGACCATACCTCTTATGTTGGCTCCTGGGAAACCATTAATTGTTCTTTCTTGGGGAAAATCTAAGGTCACTCCTTAATTTCTTAATTTTTCATTCAAACTTCTACAATGCTTTAATGAAGAAGTAAGAGCCTCAAAAAAGCAGTTTCTTGTACTTCCTAATCCTAACCCCAGATTATTTTCTGCAAAACAGACTGTTTCACAAACTGGGGCTCCTAACATTTTAAAAAAGGTGATCTGGCAATGAGGGTTGTTGAAATAATGACAAAAGTCTAGTCACTTGACCCAGAGTCCTCCAGTATGGCACTGTGGCTATGCATCTGGGGGGAAGTGACATTTTATATTTGTCTAAAATCAAACTCCCCCAAAAGTCTGCTTTCTCTACATTGTCACATTGTGTCCAACTGTAAGGACATAATAGCAACAACAGTGACCATAATAGCTAATACCTATGGGTCTCTGATATGTGCCACTTTGATAAGCTTCATATATATTTAACATATACATGTATTTATATTCATTTAATCCTTTCAATAATACTATGTATAGGTATTATAATCTTGCACATTTTATAAGTAAAAAAATTAAAATTAAAATTTGACTGCTTAAATAATTTACTCAATACTATACCACTAATAAATGGTGAAGCTGGGATTTTAGCTCAAGTTTTTCCAACTCCATAAACCATGCACTTGACCATGAACCTATATCTTGCCACCAAGTGCATCTAAATCATTCTTAAACCTATGGATAATTCTTCTTCTTGGAAGATTCTTACCACAATTTTTGCAACCATTGTATAAATAGTATTTCTGTTGATTTATCTTGAAATTTCTTTCTTAAGAAACACCTTCTATTTTTAAAGTTTAGAAATGTTAACTGTATCTACCTGCACATGAGAATAATATTTACTCTTATCTCCCTTTATTTTTCAGACTGAAGAGCTTCACCTGTTTAGCTGTGCTACAGACAGCCTCCTCTGAACTATTCCTGAATCCTTGCTAGCTTTCTTAGTCTGTTCTTACAGGTACAATAGTGACAAGAACAAATAGCACTGCACGTGCAGACAAATCTGATTTTGAACAATATGTCTCTTCTAATATTGAAAATGTAAGAATGAGAAAACTTACAGGTGTGTGGACACTTTCCTTAAATGTTTACAAGGTCATCAACATAGAAGAGGGATTAGGGGGCTGGCCAAGTGGCTCTGTTGGTTAAAAGTGCAAGCTCTGAGCAACAGGGTTACTGGTTCGATTCCCACGTGAGCTAGTGAGCTGCCCCTGAGCTGAGCTGCCGCTGAGCTGCTGCTGAGCTGCCAACAGGTGGCAGGATGGCTCAGTTGGTGAGAGCACATGCTCCTAACAACAAGGTTGCCGGTTCAACTCCCACATGGGATGGTGGGCTATGCCCACCGGCAACTAAGATTAAACATGGCACCTTGAGCTGAGCGGCTGCAAGGTGCCGATGGATGGCCAGATGGCAACTGGACTTGGAGCTGAGCTACCTGCGCCCTCCACAACTAAGATTGAAGAACAACAACTTGGCTGCTCCCCTTCCCCAATTCCCCAACACTGTTCCCCTTCCCCAATTCCCCAATTAAAAAAAGAAGAAGAAGAAGAAGAGGAGAGGTTAGGCTTGCTTTGTAGATCACCATAGAGTAGAACAATAACTATTAGCTAGAAAAGGAGATAATTCCCCTCAAAATGAGGAAACCATTTGTAATAAAATGTTCTGAGAGTCCCACAGATTTGGCACCAAGGAATTGAGTGCTGGAGACCCCCAAGCAGAGTTGTAAGACCTCTTTCTATAAATATTAAAATTATCAAGGCACAGTGTCTTCAAGGCCTGTTCTACTCCAGTATTCCAAAACTCTTTTTGATGACACTCAGCTTTTTTAAAGTTTAAAAACCCAATGGTTGATGCCTTTAAATATGTTTAGAATAACTGCTACACTTTATTGAATAAATTTGTTCTGGAAAAAAATGATTATTCTTGAACTAGTAACTGCCCACAACTTAAAGCTAACTTTAATAATGCAGAATAATTATTTTTCTGGTTGGGCTTATATTGAGTAGCTTTGTGGATAAGAACCATGTTTTCCTTCATCCAATTTGTTATTTATTGGATTACTGTACTATTGTTTTATATTAGCATTATATATAGTATCTTGAGATACTAAAAAAAACATGGTTCTTGTCTTAAGGAGCTCAAGTAACTTGATAAGGAAGATATATAAATAATTATACCAAAGGTGACAGATGTAAGAATAAAGGTCTGCATAAATTTCTATGAGAGCCCAGAAGATGGAACTTCAGATCTATGCCTTCAGATCTACTTAACATGGTGCTACCTTATATGTAATATTTATTAACAGAAAAATTAAGCCAATTATTATCTTTTTACTTTTTGACACCCTGCCTCCACTTTGTTCTTCTCAACATCTATTTCTTTATTATAGGTCCCAACTTCATTATATAATCTTATGTTGCCCCATGTAATAACAATCACATTATGAAAATGATTTTTACATATTTTTTAATTTCTTCTTTCCCTTTAAGCAATTAATTTTCAGACTTATTTTTTTTATTTTGAATTTAGAAATATTGCCAATTTTATTTTATAATATAAATATATACACACTCTACTCCTGGGGATTGAAGTTCTATTTTTAAATCTATTGTCCTGTGTGACAATAACAGTGACTCTCATAAAATGTCACAAGTTTTGAGTTAAAATTACTTTGGATTTCTACACTTCAGTGAGGTTTTCTCTCACATTTTTGTTGATTAGGTCTTTTACTCCCTCCTTCTTATCTTTTCCACATAGGTAGAAGATGACAGACAAGTCAGGGTTAGAGTATAATCCATAACCATGGGGCATGAAGTAACTGGTCCTCAACCACATAACCAACATGCTCTAACAAACAAAGCTGACCAAATTCAAGAGTGGTCAGAAAAGATTTTTATCATAATGAGCATTTCCAGTTTCAGACCAAATAACAAAATTCTCTAAGAAACTTTGGCTAATGCCACGTTTATCAAACATGGCTGATCAGAAGAATCAGCCGATGGGCTTTGATTGCTAGACCTCTCCCTTAAACTGCCAGATTAAGTAGAGAAAAGGTGGGCTCTGAGAATTTTTTGTTTTAACAAAAATCCAAAATGTTTCCAACTACCAGGCAAATTTAAGATAACTTTAACATTTATCACCATAAGTCATTGTCATCTACTACATACTTAGCTTGCATATTTTATGATATAATTCACTAATGATTTAATCCAATCCATGCCTCTTCCTGACAGCAAAAACTCAGTGCACTAAAGACATTCTAAAATAAATGATGTGTACCTTTCTATACGTTCCCTTTTAAGAAAAATTGTTACTGGATAACATAAACAAGGAAGAGTTATTTACGCCAGTATATACAAATCTGAAGAAAGGAATGGAAACATTATACAAAAAAAATGAAAAGAAATAACAAATATGCATTAGCCACAACTTTAAACCCAGCACTAATTAGATATACTCAAAGGCTTATACTTGCCTTCCCTGACCAGCACTCATGGTTTGTTGTTTGTAGCTATAGCAATTCAAACTCCTGTAGCTGCTGAGCACATAAACATTTAAACAAACTTTTCCAGTACATTTCCATGTATCTAGAGTGCCTGATTCTCAAATCAGGATTCCTCAATTTGTTTCTAACCCAAAACATCCAGGCCTTTGGTCCTCTTATTTTTGGAGACCTAACCCCAAATTATATCAAACATATTAAGATGATGCTTAAATCACATAAATATATAAATTACAATTTATATATTATATATTCATACATTATACATTATAAAATACAATTTCTATAAATATTTGTTTAAGATTATTATAATCTGTCATTTAATATTGTTTGGCCACAAAAAAGAAAAAAACTAGTTTAAGTCATAGCTGACTATAACATCTCAGCAATTACAATGTGTTTTTCAGGATTCCTCCAAAGGGGAAAAAACATCACCTACAAATTGTTTCAAATGTAAGAACTTTTATAAATGATAAAATTCAAAATTAATGAAGGACAAAGATTTTATTGAATATTAATTTCAATTTTGCAATTTCTTCTATATAGGTTAAATGAAGGAGTTTTTTTTAAGATATCAAACAAATAATAAGCATCTGAAAAGATTGGGGGCTCTGTATGCTGTCCCTATAGGGTCTCATGGCCCTGCCCCATTCACAGTTTGAAATAAATCAATTCATCTTAATGTTCCTTTTTTCACTGTTCCGTGCCCATTTCAGAGACTCTTTACCTTTGGAGTTAACAAAATAATGCTCCCAGGATGATCAGATTTGATCATCTAAGAACAGTTTTGAGAGAGAATTTTGAGAGTATCATTTGTGTCCAAAAGTGGTTAATAAACTTTCATAGTTTTATTTGGGGGTCTGTTGCTCTTTTCTAAACCTTACAAAATCATTCTAGATAGTTAGGCCTCCCTGCTGTTGCCATCAGTCATGATGTGTCAGTTGTATTACAAAGGTACAATTCTTGGATGATAACAAGAGCAAGCCAGTATGAATATAATTAGAGTCATATAAATTAACTTGCTAACTTTCTTTCTCAGATGATAGATACATATACTCTTGAACCTATCAGGACTCTGCTCCTTTGTGCTCCTGTGCACAATTAACTTTTGAAAACATTGGATAATTCTCAAATACAAATCTAGGAGTAACAATTCATTGTCAATATGAACTAAGTCAATTATCATCTTAGGGGACTAGGAATAAACTGACCCTTAAATCCTAAAGTGAATAAGGAATTTTATTTTTCTCATTTTAAGTTTGACAATAACAGATCTAGAAATAGTATAGCATGCCAGCAAACATCTCCTTTCTCAATCTTTGTTTCTCAGTTGGCAGCATAAACGCTGACAATCTCACATGTAATCCTGCTCTGCTAAGATCTGCAGACTTAACTGTGTTTAGGTAGTTCAGATAAGCTTTAAATAAGCATCTAAATTTCTAGGTGCTTATGGAAAATGAACCAAATGCCTCTCCTTTTGAGATTTGTTTATGTCTGATGCTAATGCATTCATGTAGGAATAATAGAAGGCCTTGCTTTACATGCCTAAGCTTACCATTAATATTAAACAATGACTTTAATGTCCGCTACATGGTACTTCATTCATTCTAGTGAGGAATCTTTTTTTTTATTATTTCCAGTCAATAAAATGTTATTTACGTTTTCTTAAAACAACTGCTGTCTTTCTCTGGGGAGTTGAGGCATTTCATGGAAAAGTGTAATCATGATTCAAAAAAACTGCATGATATAAAAACCATAAGATCGTCCACAGTGCTGGGATGTGATAGTGTGACAGTAGAGGAGGCTGCTGGTGACAGGCTTTGTTTTCCTGGTCTTGTTAAAAGCTAGTACTGCTTCCATGTGTTTATACATTGAATTCTTATTCACAATGTTTATATGTTGTTACTGTCCTTTACCAAATTAAATTTGCAAGTTGAAAAATTGAATACTACTAAGAAGATCTATTTCGCTTGCAGTTAGATCAACTGACGCCTTCCTGGTGAGCATACTCATATGTGGTCTGTGGGCCCAGAGGACAAGTTTCTAGAGACAGTGTTTTCTGAGATCCCTGAAAAACTTACAAATATAGGGTCCCCTTTCTAAAAATCAAAAACATAAGGATGCTGATACAGTTAAGCTTAGCGACGCTATGTAGTAATTTAAAACAAATTTTAGAACCAGATTTTGTAACCATAAATACAAGTTGACCACTAAAAACAAATAAACAAACAAACAAGAAAACAAAGCAAAACATTGAATAATATGTTTTAACTTTCTATTATCTTCCAGGCACTGCAATATGCTTCTACCCACGCTGCTTCATTCTGTTCTCACAACAGCTCTTTGAAGGAGCTTGTGTGCCCCCTCACTTTTTCATAGGTAAGGAAATTCAGGTATAGAATGGTTAGCTAACCTGCCCAAGGTCACACAAGTATTAAACAACTGACAGATTTGAATCTGGTCACTCTCATTGAAAAGACACTGTTCATTGACTAGTTACGATCTCAGCATTAGATAGCACGGTACATAAACTTGTTCATCATGTACTCACTTCTCAATTTCTGCAGCTCCACCTGGTGTCAAAGTTCACAAAGTTTTTTCTCCTAACAATCAGCAAGCTTAGCTCCCTTAACCCCTTTACTTCTCAATGTCCTCATCTATAAAATGGGGACATGTATACACACTCAGTGGGCTGTTGCATGGATTACATAGATGACATGTGTGGAGTGCCTAGCAGACTGTCTGACACATTTCCAGAACTCAGATTTCCCATTGCCCACTTGTAATTCCACCTGCCATCCACCAAATAAGGAGAAGCTCCAGCTGGCCTTTCTAATTATCTTTTTTTTGGTGCCAGCTTCCTCCATCCTCTCAAAGAGAAATGAGGGAAGATGAGCTCCTTTCTGCTGCAAAGTGAGTCACAGAAATCACTTTGCGAAACTTTATTTCCTGTCACCAAACTGAAAACTTTTCCGACACATTATTAATTTACTAATTATCACTCTTCTGATAAATAATTTAGTTACATAACAGAACATATGCCTAACACAGTTTATTTATGATACTGGATTCTTCTAATACCTCAGTTTCTTTCTAGAAATATATATTCAAAAATAACCCGTTTTAAAATATTTCATATTTATAAAAATTTTTAACCAGAGATATAAAGTGCTTTCATCACAGAATCAAAAGCCATAAATTTATGTTTATACATACACTAAATTAATAGTTTACTAAATTTTATTTTTAAAGAACTTTGTTTAATGCATGAATTTAAATTTACTGCTTAATCAACCAGCCAAGCACAGGCTACAAGGTATGGTAGAACTCTAATTTAGAGAGGATACCAGAGCTTCGCTATTTTCAACATCCTCAAGTAATAATGAAACAACCACATCAATTAAGTTTTGCCTGGCACTCGGTAATTTACCAAAAAAAAAGAAAAAAAGAAAGAAAGCATTCATACATGCATTTGGCCACCACTAACCATCCTAGGACTGATATCCCCTTTTGTGGATTAAAAACTCAGGCCCACAGAGTGTAGGTGGCTGACCCAAGGTTACACAACTAGCAGGTAATAGAAATGGGAATTAAATCGTTCTGATTCTAAATCCCTTCCTATTTCCAGCACATATATTGGTGGAACAATATGGAGTCTTCAGATAATCTAAGTGAAACATCACTTTATCATTGATATATAATAGTAATAAATTAATGGTAAGATTATTAATAAATTAATATTTTTATTAAATAATTGTTTTAAATTATTAATTGTTATCAAATTATTGGCTTCAATAATTAAATTATTTGAATAAGTTATTAAATAGATTAATAATAATAAAAACCTTAATGACATAAAATGTAAAGAAAATTAATGAGACCTCCTCTCTCCTGCTTTTAATTCTTTCTTTCTCACAATTTTATCTTAGGAAGTGCAGAAGTTTTTGTTCCCTGTTTGGAGTTTCTATTGAAGCTTTAAATTTAATAATTTTCCATTCCAACCAACTTTAGCCATGTGCTTCAAGAACTTCTCCTAGATTCTCAATCCTGTTATTACCCCCACACCATTATGCCTCTGCAACCTAACACTCTCATAACTCTAACCAGTATGTTACACCTCCCAGTTCCCTCCCCACCCTTTCTTTATTCACACTTCTTTGTTTATTTCATCAAAGCCTTGTCCCCTCCATACTCCCCTGAAACTGTCTACCCTCTTCTGGTTTCTCTTTCTCTCTCTCCTGCCTAATCTCAATTCCCACTGTTCGTGATCGATTATCTATTTTCTCCCCTTCAGAGCACTCCATAAACTTCTGTCAAATCAATTATATTTTCTGTGCAGAAAAATGAGTGCCTCTGAGGAAATCATACCAGAGTGACTTGTTGCCACTCACTGCATAATGTCTCACCTTAGCAAAGCCTCAACCACCAGCTACCAAAAATTTTACTTGACTGTGATCACCCATCTTCATAGCATTTCCTTCAGGCACAGCAGCTAAGGAGTCCCAAGAAGTCTCTTGAATCATATCTGCCCCCCAGTCTCCTGGGACGTTACTCAATAAATATTTTTTCTTCCATCACCCTTGTCCAGGAACACACCCCAACTCAGTGGTATTGAGAAGAGTCTCCAGACCAACCATTACCTCTAAATGGTCCATCATTTGAAAAATGCCCGGGTCACTTCCCTGCCTAAACCCCATGTGGCTCCCATGACTTTTAAAGAATAGAGTCTGTTCCTCTGCAACTTCTCTAATCGCATTGCCTGAACACATATTGAACACGAGGGCAGACCCAGTTTGGGAAGGAGACCCTCTCTAAGAAAATTAATACAAAAGTAGATACAAAAGTAAACATTTATTTTGAATGAAAAAAGTCATAGCAAATGTTGACATCTGAAAAATACAGGTCCTTTTCTTTGATACCTCCTTGGGCAATTAAACGGGGTTTTTCTAAACCAAGAAATCATTCCAGATTGCAAACTAGCCTCCACTTTCCACCTAAAGCTTCCACCACTCCCAGCAACCCTCAGAACTCATCAGGAAATGACTGTTCAGGGGAGAGAACCCAAAGGCTGAACCTCAGTAACTTTCTAGTAAACTGCCCTACTTGTGCTGGAACTTCCAACAAGCCAAACTATATTCCAAACACACGCCGTTCAGTTTGCTGCCTCTCTACCTGTGCTCAGGCATGAAGTGCACTTATCCATTCCAGGCCCCACCCTGTATTGCCCTGACTTCCCGGCAGCTCTATCCATCCATCTTGATTAAATAATTTCTAGTTATTTTCAACATCCAGCTCAAGTGTTACCTGAATCACCCACGTTGTGTAACTTCTTTTCTCAGGGCTCTCTTAATTCCAAGTGCAGCTCTCCCCTAACATTTGCAGGGCCCAGAGCAAGTGAGCTTCCACTTGTAATGTGCCTCAATATTTAAAAGTTATAAATCAAGCTGACAAACTGTAAAATAAAACGCACTCTCTTCTCCTGCCTGAGAAGTATACCATTCAGATGGTTGGGTTCAAGGTCAGAGTTCTTGAACTCACCGTAGTTCTAAAGCAGAACTTGCTGCACTGGTAGAGCTGGCCCCAAATCCAGGACCACATCAACTTCTCTTCTTAACCAACTCCCTCCCCAGATGTCCTTCCACACTGCAATAGCTTCACATGTGCACATGTGGACGTGCCAGCCCTGTCCAAGCTCCATCTATTATCCCTTCAAACAGTTGCCCCAGGGCCGCCACCTTGGGTAGAGGTGTGTACCCACCAGTGTTACAATCCAGGGGATGGACTCAGGAAAGAGGACAGTGCAGAGAACTTCAGGTTCAGTGCATGGTCTGGAAGGGGAGGCAAATTCTATGATCCCCTTGTCTCTCCATACGCCCCACCCCAGGGGAAGAGGCAAGCCAAAAGAGAGACCAGAGTGAGGTTTTCTAAGGCACACAGGTGAGGCTAGGAGCCCCTCTTGCCTGGGTTTAAGGGTGATGCTGTTTACATGAATGATAGGCATGTCTCCCCATAGACTGTGAGCTCTTTGCAAGCAAAAACTGCTTCTTAATCCATTGTTGCCTGCAAACTATAATTACCTGAAAATAAACGAATGAATAAATGAATAAAGAAAGGAGGAAAAGAAGAAGAACATGAACCTGGACCTGGAAAGCCTACAAAATTATGATTTAGGAGATGCATCTGTTCCACACACCTATCCTACCAGGCTCCCTATTGATCTCTAGATTCGGTCCACAGAGAAGGAGACTTTCCCACCAAGAGGCAAGGCTTTATTAAATGCAGGGCACTGGGATGCTAATTAAAAATACAGTGATTTAAAATATCTAGACAGTGGCCAGGAATATGCTTTTTTACAAGTTCACCCATGACTCTGACATATACTGACCAGGGGTTTAAAAATACAAATAGTGGCTGAGGTAACCCTAAGAACCATCTTCAACATGAAGTGCAGTTGTCTCTTAGAAATAAATACAATTTCCTGGTAGCAGATTCTCCCCTGATTCAGTGGTGAGAGAGTGTATTGGCCTGATAATAGACTCAGAAGGGACAAGGGGAGGGGAGCATGAAAAAGGTAAAAAGAGGAGACAATAAACTACACTACTTTTTCAAAAAAAAAAAAAGAATTAACAGCACCTACCACACTAATTGGCACAATGTAACCACTTAATACGTGGTCAATTAAATTAGGAAAATCACTTTCAAAATCTTAGCTCTTGTTGCAGTTGGCCCTGTTTCTCTTCAGCTGGGCAAAAACAAATAGAAACCGTGTAGTGAGGTATTTCTATCACACACAGCTGCAATTTCTGTTCTCACGCTTACAAAAAATTGAGGAGGGTTTTACAAAACATGTTATTGTTATGAAAGAGTTTTGTTCCCAGAGAATTAATTAATCAAAGTACCACTGAAAGGACCTTATTACCAATTTGTGGATGGGATGAGTTTGGTGCAACGTCTGTGATGTTCCCTTCATTAAGTTACAGAGAAGTGAGTTGCAACAACTGTGTGAGACAGTAGGAAAAAAAAGGGACTTGGGACCAAAATCTGTCCTTTGTATATAATCTTAGAACATTAGAAAAGTTACTTAACATAGCTTTGCTTTAATTTCCTCAACTCTAAAATGTAGTTAATAATAAAGATTTCTGTTTCACAGGGCTGTTCTTTGAGTTTTAAATATAGTGGTTTATGTAAGGCAACTTTACAGCACCTTAGACTGTGGATATTTGGCAAATGTAACCCCTTCACTTTATTTATCAAAGTACATTAGTTGTGTGTATAACACAACACACAAGAAAAAGATACAGTAAAATCAATCATTGCCTACTTGACTTTCTAGTCAGTAATCAATTAACTAGGTTTTCCTATATTGGTGTAAATATTCCTCACACAACGTATGCTTGTTTAATCATGATGTATTTCTTAGTAAGTCTTACTTTAATAGTCTGTAAAACCCTGAATTTCTCACATAAAATTAAATACATTTACCAGTGGTTCATATGTCAGATTGCTTCAATTAACTGACATAAATTATCACATTTACTTGTACTTAACAGAAGCAATAAATAAATGCTTCTTTAAATTGGACTTAATCTGGGTTCTAAATTTGATTTTCTTTTGATTCAACTTTGATTTGTTCACAATTTTAGCATGTTTACTGGGTTCCTATTAGATGTAGAATGAATCTATTCTTTTGAATTTAGATTTTGTGTAAAGAATATTAAGTTCAGTAATAGTAATTTGAATAAAAATTCAGTAATTGAGGATTTTCTAGTCAGGAAGGCAAAGTAGGTAAATGCAGTGCCCACTACCTCTCAGGACCACATCAATGACAACTAAACCACAGAACAACTATTATTGAGAATCGCCTGAAGTCTAACTGAACCAAAGCCCTACCACCAAGGATATACAGAAGAAGCCACCTGGAGACTGGTAGGAGAGTCAGAGATTCAGAACGGGCTGGCCCCACACCCACGTGTGACCATTAAAAATCAGGAGGGATATCCCAGCTGTGGAGGACCCCACCCAGGGAAGCAAGGGGTCCCAGCCCCTCTCCAGTCCAGGATTTCAGTACCAGGAGAGAAGTCCCCATAACTTCTGGCTGTGAAAACCAACAGAGGTTGTGACTGAGTGAGACAGAGGGCAGCTGCAGTCCCAGGCAGTCTTCTTAAAAGAAACACATGAACTTACTCGCTGAGGGACTCACTCACTCTGAGCACCAGTGCTGGGGCAGCAGCTTGAAAGGAAACAGGGACATACACAGAGATATAGAGTTGTCTGGCCTCAGGATGAGAGCTGGAGGGGCAGCTTTCTCCCAGATGGAGCAGCTGGTAGAAGCCATTGTTTCTTTGTTGAGCCCTCCCCCCTCCCTGCATGCATATGTCTGCAGGCAGATGCCATATCTGAGTCTCCATCAAACTGGCTATCACCTTTTGTCTACCCTGCACTAGTGATTCCCTGAGACAATTCCCCACCCAACATTTGGGCACACCCAAACTGCTTCCAGTGGCTCTTCCCTATGAATGGTCTGCTTTAACAACATATGCAGACTTTCATAAAATCTCTCAAAGGTTCGCAAAACCCAAACAAGAAGCATCTGGCTTCTCCATGTCCTGTACCTCTGGCTGAGCAGCCCTAAGCCCGGAACTAGCAAGAGCCAGCCTTGGTTTGTGACTTGGTCCCTCAACATACTTCCAAGCAGAGTGCGGGTGGTGGCCATCTCT
>NW_017731376.1:3807168-3808505 GCF_001890085.2 Hipposideros armiger | reverse complement strand
TACAAGGGAGTTCCTGTTAGACTTCTAGCTAATTTCTCAACAGAAACTTCACAGGCCAGAAGGAATTGGCAGAAAATATTCAAAGTGATGAAAATTAAGGACATACAACCAAGATTACTCTACATAGTAAAGTTATCATTTAGAATCAAAGAACAGAGATAGAGCTTCCCAGACAGAAAAAAGCTAAAGAAGTTCCTCATCACCAAACAAGTATTACTGGGAATGTAAGAGGGACTTCTTTAAGACAAAAAGAAGTAAATAAATATAATATAAATATGAATAATAAAATGGCAATAACTACATAACTACATATTGAATTACTTTCAATGTAAATGGATTAAATGCTCCAATCAAAATACAGTGTGGCTGAATAGATAAGAAAACAAGACCCTTACATATGTTGCCTACTCACTTCAGACCAAAAGACACACACAGACCGAAAGGGATGGGAAATAGATACTTCATGAAAATGGAGAAGAAAAAAAAAAGTTGGGTAGCAATACTTATACCAGACAAAAAAGACTTTAAAACAAAAGCTATAACAAGAGACAGAGAAGAGCCCAGTAATCCCACTTCTGGGTATTTATCCAAAGAAACCCAAAATGCTACTTCGAGGAGATGTGTGCATCCATATGTTCATTACAGCATTGTTTACAATGGCCAGGATGTGGACGCAGCCTGGGTGTCCATGAATGGATGAATGGATGAATGGATCAAGAGTAGAATATATATATATATATAATGGAATTATAATGGAATATTGCTCAGCCATGGAAGGGAATGGGTTCTTGCCATCTGTGGCAACATGGATGGACCTGAATGAAGTGTATTGTGCTGAGTGAAGTATCTCAGACTGCAAAAGACAAATGCAATGTGATTTTGCTTATATGTGGAATCTAAAGAACAAAATAAACAAACAAAACAGAAGCACACTCATAGATACAGAGAACATTTTGATGGTTGCCAGATGGGAGGAGTTTGGGAATGGGTGAAAAAAGGGAAGGGATTAAGAAGTACAAATTAGTTGTTACACAATAGTCATGGGGATGTAGGGTATAGCATAAGAAATATACTCTATAATATTGTAATAACTATGTGTGGTGTCAGATGGGTACTGGATTTATTGGGGTGATAGGCAGGAGGAGGGTTGAGGGCAGGGTGAAAATAGTGAAGGCATTTGAAATACAAATTGGTAGTTACAAAATAATCACGGGGATGTAAACTAAAGCACAGAGAAGATTATCAATAATATGGTAATAACTATGTACAGTGCCAGGTGGGTACTAGACTAGTTAGGAAGATCATTCTTAAATTTTATAAATGTCTAACCACTATGC
>NW_017731376.1:3777347-3805783 GCF_001890085.2 Hipposideros armiger | reverse complement strand
GTGTCTGTTAAAGAGCCACAATTTGTGCTCTTTCAATTAAAAGTTTGTTTTTGTGTTTTTGATGTTAAAGGTATCCAAATGTGTGTGTGTGTGTGTGTGTGTGTGTGTGTGTGTGTGTGTGTATCCATAGTTCTGTAAATAAAGAGTGTAGTATTTCTGTGAAATGAATCAAGACACATTGACTACAGAGTTCTGGGAAATGTTGGCTTGAATTTTCCTGGTCCATTAGTAACCATGCTGTGTAGTAAAAGCAGCATGCTTATCCCACTTACTATTACGTGACCTTTATTGCAGTACTTTCTTAACCTCACACTTCCATTCCTTCATCCATAAAATGAGCAGATTGTACTGCAGTGTATTTAAAACACTAACATCCAATGATTGATTGTTCCTGGAAAACAAAATAATAAACTGATATCTGGGTTTTACTAGCTATACTGGTTAGCCCTTATTTGCTCAAAACCCCAACTTACAACACACAGCCTCTAGTTTCAAGTTTTCACAAGATGTATGATATATTTAATGTCAGCCAGGCAACTTAAACTTGTAAATTAATCTAGCATTTCTCTGAACAGGTGAGAAACCAAAATTATATTCAAGTAATGTAGAAATTAACTATTTTTATCTGTATTATGGTTCTCTCCTTGTGGGACAAGACTATAAAAGAATTTTTGTAGCACAAAAAATAATTTATAAAGAGAACATAAAAATCACATTTAAAGAATTCTTAACTTTTATTTTACCAAGTGCATATTATTGCTATAGCGCTCTCCTTTATATAGCACTGATTTTTAAAATACTGCATATTTCAAAGTATTGAATTATGTTACTTATAAAGTTAAAGCACAATTCCCCCATTATCCAATTAGCAAATACAATCAGATGCAGGTAGTTTCGCCTCTACACAGTTCCTTAAACAAAACTGCAAGTTGTAAGAATTGAGCTGAGAAATAATTGAATGTGTTCTCTCCCATTTAATACAGCTGATCTTTAAATATAGACATCAAAAGAATAACCAATTCAAAAAGAAGCTGACTATCCATGATGAAATGATAGAATTGTGATATGAAGCTATAGTTATAGAACTTTTTTACTCTTGTACACTTTCATGTAATGTACTTCAACATAATACTGTATTAATATCATAGATGAAAACAAATAGACTTCATATGTTGTGTTTGTTTAGAATAGTAATGTTGGTTTTGGGGGGTTTTTTTAAGTTCTAAAATAAAATGTCAAGGCTATTGTTTCTATTTTGTTCCTATCCACTTTTTTTTTTCTTTTTTAAGATTGGGTAATGTGAACCTCACCATCGCCTTTCATTTAAAGTTTTGAAAAACTCTGGATTCTTTCTTTATCAGCAAATAAAGATAAGAGTAGCATGCTAAAAATGCCAATTTTGCTTCTTGTCTTGAAAGGTGATAATGTGCTTTGCAAAGCAAATTTTCTTTTCTAAATCCAAAGACTCTGTAATATCACCTTAATAATCTTTTCATCTTGAATAGCACGATTCTTTCAAAATATTAATTACTGAATCATTCATGATATCATTTTGAAATTATGTTATACCACTTGTAACACTTTAGCAAATTCAAAATGTTATACAAAGAGAAATCAATATTATTAGAGGGCTATTGACCAAGAAAGATTTTTCAGAAACACTATTCAGAAATGCTATTCTAAGCATAAGTACATACATGCTTGAATACTAATTAGGTACCGAAAACAACAAGCTTTACTTTGGTGGAGAAATATGTCATTATTCATAGGCCCTATGAGTGGAAAATTTTTAAGATACTTGAATCATGATATTTAAAAATAAATGCAGCTATCTATAATAAGTTCTTCATTCTAATCAGTTTTTGGTACACTTAATTTATGCATTCATGTAGCAGGTAATTATGTAATGGAAAGAGATGATTAGAAATGAGTAACATGTTTATTTTAAAACCAAACCATTTCTATTGATGTAATAGGAACAAAACTTAAATCATAAAAGCACTGCATTGGAAATAATATAAGGTTTTTGACTGCATATATGCTTCAGAACCCTAACCACATTGTCTCACTTATTTGTAATCCATCAACCCAGGTGACAAATAGTCTTCTATATTTACCCCCTCAGAATATACAAGAAGCATACTGTATTAGCAGCTGAAACTACAAACGCTACTGTCAATCAAACAATCTGGCAGAGTACCATATTTCTTGTCACCAAGAGGCTTAAAGCAAAGAATCTGTGCCTAATTCTTTTAAACCTTATAGGTCAAAAGGTTTTAAAATTATTTTTGACACCATTTCTTTGCTTTGTCAACAGGCCTGAGTGCTTTTTAGCTTGTAAAGGATATCAAAAACTACTCCTAAACTCGCAAATTTATGGGTTTTAAGACATCACTTTTCACAGTAACATAATTCTGCTGGAAGATTAAATGATTGCTATGCCTCAGAAAGATGTTGTTATGATTTTGAAAACTGTGTCCTAAAAGCTTGGCTGCACAGTACCTAGAACTGGGCCAAATGGCCAGTGGGCCTCAGTTGGATTTTGGCTGCGATAATGGGTATGGCCCTCAGATAGGTAGTCCTTACTCAGTTAAGTGAGTTACAGTTTCTAGAGACATTATCAATTCGCTGTGGCCTACACTGAACCACAAGGGAAACCTTTTAGCAGTTCTTTTGAATTAACTCCTCACATTAATTTATGCACCTTCTGATGAAAAATAGAATCATCCTCTTCTTGCATAAGGAGTATTTGAATTCATATTTTTCATCCTTGAGCTTTTTCTCTTCCCTTACTTGTTTGGTATTCAGGCCACTACAGTGCACCTTCTGGTCTTTTCTAAAACCTTTCCCCTCTTTCTCCACATTTCAAATATCTCCTCTTTTCTTTTTTTTTTAAGATTTTTTTATTGGGGAATTAGGGGAAGGGGAACAGACAATTTGCTGTCCTTTTGTTCTTCAGTCTCGTTGTGGAGGTGGTTGCTTCACTGGCCCAAGTTGGCACCATCATTGCGCTCTTCCCGGGTGAGTCAGATCAGTCGCTGGCTTCTGGACAGCCGCTCACTGCGGCTGCTGGCTACACATGGTAGCCCACGGCAACCCACTGCAGCAGGGGCTGCAGCCTACACTGTCGCCAGCGACCCACAGAGGCCCAGTTCCAGGTTGAGCTGTGGTTCAGCATCTAAGCTGTGGAGGGCAGTGTCACTGGCCCTCATATGGGGGATCCGAACCGGGGCCCTCTGGCGTCCCAAGCCAGCTCTTAACCAGTGCGCCACTCGGCCGGCCCTCTCCTTTTTTCTATCCTATGGTCGTGATGGTATCACTGGACTCTCTCCTAGCCAGGTACATTTCTGTCTGCTTGATTTTTGACACCCTGATGATCTTATTTTTCCACTCAACAGTCTCTTTTGCTCGGAGCAGCTCAGAGAGAAATCTTATCATTCTGTTAGCACACCACTCCTAGGAAGCAAATCTGTTCCTTGCCTTCTTTGTCTAATCTTCTTACTCTAATATCAATGAGCCATCTTCATGATCACACCTTACACCGGATGCATTCTCTATACAAACTTAGTGACTCCACTCCCTTTTTAAAAGTCTGTCTCTTCATGAAGGTCTTCCTGAAATACTGAAAGACAATGACAAGCTCCTACTGGCCTCACCCTGACTAAACATGAAATACTTTCACAGTCTCTCAGTTACCACTCAAGACACACAATGCTATTATGTAGGGTTTTATTTCATTTTTTATTGTATCCATATGTCCTTATACTGAGTATACCCCATCTGTGGGGATGTGGCTGGTGAGCAACTGTAGAGTTCTAGAAGTTATACATGACGCAGCAATGCATCCCATACAAAAACTGTCCAATTAACATTTTTATGATGATATTGATGAGTGCTACAATTATAAGGTTTCTTCAAATTCCACCTGACTTCAGGAGGATTATTCCTCCTTTTTCCATTTATTAGGAGGCCCGAGGGCACCATCTAGTCAATAAAGAAAGAGTGATTCAGAAAAGAGTGATTGTAATATTCACTCATGTACATAAACATGAGAAAGAGAAGTTAAAATATATATAGTTACACTGTAATTAAAATATATATATAATTACACAAATATACATATGTATACACAGAGGGTGCCAAAAAAATACACAATTTAAGAAAGGGAAAAAACAGTATTAAAATTGTAATACTCAGTATATACCGATAACCTGTCACATAGTGACGCTAGCATTCATTTGATTAACGCCATCTTTTGAGCCGACATCATACTACACATTGCTACCATAATTCAACTTTGAAAAGGAATACATAGATAACATCTCTTAAAATGTTCATACATTTTTTGACACCCCCAGTATATACACATACCATTACATGTAAATGTGAACCGAAAAACTTACACAATTAACTTCCATCTCCAGAGAGGAGGAAACATAGATGTCTTCAAATTCTCTCACCTGGCCCAAACTCTCAACACTTCACTTAGAAAAGTAATCACTATTATAGTGACAGTTGCTTTACTGTGATAGTTTTACTTAAAAAAAAAAAAAAGTCAACCTCAATAAAAATTGAATCTATTGCATAAAGATTCCCCAAATCTGGTATTTTTTTACACACAGGTGACAGTGGTATACACTAAGCCATAGCTTAGGCTTGTAGTTGTTGTGAATGTGTTATGAAGCAAAGGATTTTGTGGTTTTCAAAATTCACCATGTTATATCCAAATGTAATTTTGCAAGCTACACATTTGTAAATTTGGGCTGTAATTGTGATTATAAATAAATAATAAGTAATAAACATATTGTCCTGAAATGTTTTTCAACTAGACTAACTCCCCAATGTGTTTGATTTTTTTCCATCTAAAAAGAATGTTACAATTACCAATATTGTAATTATTGGTACAATTACCCAGGGTGGGGTGGTAAATCTTAGGTGAGTTTGCTATTTTTAATAATTTGGTTTCTACAATTTTATTTCTACAGTCTAAAATCTTAAGTGATTTTTGCTTCCTAGACATTTGTCTCCTTATTTCCTTTTCTAGTTTTTTGTTTTTGTTTTTGTTTGTTTAAGAAAAAAAAAAGCACTCTATCCCTAAAAAACTTAAAGTAAGCTCCCTTTCTAAATCTCTGTTAAAAATCCATGACTTTCACATTTGCCAATACAGATGGCCCTTGAATAACATGGGTTTGAGCTGTGCAGATCCACTTATACACGTATTTTTTCAACAAATATGTACACGGTTGGCCCTCTATATCCCATAGTTTCATATCCACAATTCAACAGTATTTTTGATTAGCGGTTGGGAGTTCACGAATGCAGAGCCAACTGTATGCTCTGTTCTACACCATTTTATATAAGAAAGTAGAGCACAAGATGGGGCTGAAACCAATTCCCATTGGATACCAAGGGGCAACCGTAGTTAAGTTTCTGAGGAGTCAAAGGTTACATGGGGATTTTCAACTGAGAGGGTGGTCGGGGCCCCTAACCCCTCTCGTTGTTCAAAGGTCAACTGTAATTTTACAATACGCCCTACTATCACATTACCTAGAACAAAACAAAGCAGGGACTTTAATACAAAAGTTCTGTAGACGCATTACACATAGAAATAGGTCATTGTCTTACAAAAACTAATCTGCTTTTAAAATAAAAATGTTTCACATGTAATATACAGACTGTTTAGTGAGACACATGCAAATATCAAAAAGAATTTTTTAATCTAAATTTAGAGCAATTCTGTAAATGGCTATATTGAGGCTTCCTTGCCCTCAGGGATGTTTCATATCTGTGGGACTCCATGCCCAAAGACATTTTGATACAGTTTTAATGTGAACTGTTGCATAGCCATGCCTTGTACTAAACTGTACCCTAATGAGAAGAGTATTATGATGAGGCTCTGATGTATCATTTGTTCTTTCACATGAATATATCAAATCAAGCCACTATCAAACTAGTGGAACTTCACTGCTGGATAAAGATTGAGTTGTGTTTGAGCTCTGGTAAGGTAGTTTTCTCCTTTCCCCACCATTCATCTTTCCACTCCCCTGCTTTAAAAAAAGATACAAAAACAAACAAACAAACAAAAGCCATGACCAGGATACGAGAGAGAGAGAGAGAGAGAGAGAGAGAGAGAGAGAGAGAGAGAGAGAGAGAGAAACAGTTCACAGACATGGTTGGCTTTAAAGACATTATTTATATTACAGATTCAGGATTTGCTTTTTAAAGATTATAATATAGCATTTGTATCTTTCACAATAATGTAACTAAGATTATTGCCCATTTGAAAAATCTTCCCACTATGCCTTGGGCATAGAGAGAATTCAATAAATATGGAGTTTGTTCAAGGAAAATCAGCACATAATTGTGAAATAGTAAGTTAATAAATAAAATACAATAATTTATAGTGATAAAATTAGCCAGAAATACATATGAGCTATTATTTAGATGGTTCTCATGAAAAGGTATTTGTCATTATCTCTACACAGTAACTGCATGATTTTTTAATTTTTTTAAAGGATTTTTTTGGGGAACAGTGTGTTTTTCAGGACCCATTAACTCCAAGTCAAGTAGTTGTCTCCAATCTAGTTGTGGAGGGCGCAGCTGTGTGGCCCATGTGGGGACTGAATAGGCAACCTTGGTGTTATGAGCACTGCGCTCTAACCACCTGAGCTAACCAGCCACCCCAGCATGATTTATTTTATTCTTTATGTACATTTATGTGATGAACTCTCATTACAGTCTGAGAAATTTGATATTCCACTTATAAAATATCCAGAAGAGAAACTTGCTCAGGTAATGTGTTCCCTTAATGGTTGTTTTTACTCCTCCAATTTTATTTTATCTCACCGTCATCCCGTTGTAGACTGATCTAAGGCCAACCAAAAAAGTTTCTCTGAGAACCAGAGATGGCAACTCTGACTGTTATGGAGTACCTAGGTATAGTTGCCTCAATGCATATTTTGCTGAATAGGCCATCCCTTAGCCTATGGCTCATGAAATGGCATTGTACAGTGAGATTTAGTTCCCTTGTCATAGATTACACTGCGTTGATTCTGTTTTGCTTTTGGTCAAATGCCAAAGCAATACATCTAGGAACAAGAAAGAAATTCTGCTAGTTAAAACAACATAATTCAATCCCAACATATGCAAAAGGAAATAAATATTTAAATAAACATGGATTTGATAAAGACTGTCAGGATTAAAATTATACAAAACAAAATGAAGGCCTAAGAATAATGAATTTCCTCCCCAAAACCTCCCAGCTTAACTGAGTTGAGAAACTATTCAAATCTTACAATATTTAAAGATAGGTAGGATAGTAAATATGAAATAACAAAGTAGACAAAATTTAGAAAAGGAATTCATATAATGAAATAATTTTTGTCTTAGAATAGGGCTCATTCACTGATATATTCTTTAAAATATCTTTCTTATAAAATTTAAAGTATAAAGTTTTTATTTTACTTACACTAAATTATGTTTTAATTAATGAACTATACATTTATAAAGTCCTGTATTAATTTATTCCACAAATATTTATTGAGCACCTCTGAAGTGCAGGACACTGTGCTAGGTGATAAAGTTGAAAAGATGAATAATGCAGACATTCCCCTTCCCTTAATAGACTTAATAGTTCAGGGAAAGCTGATGGTGCTATGAGGAAAACAAAGAAAACAAACAAATATTAATAAATGAAAAAGACAACTACCAAATATGATTGAAGAAAGTTAACTGTGCTTGAGATAGGTAATATCTTAAGAAACCTGCTTCATATACAATGATCAGGGAAATATCTCTAAAGAAGTGACATAAAAGCTGAGCCCTGAAAGATGAGGAGGATATGGCCACACAAAGGATGGGGAGAGAGACACAGTCAGAAGGACTAAAAGATGCAGAGATTCTGAGAAAGAAGAACTTGGAGTCATCTAGGAGCTGAAAAAACATCACTGGGGATACCCCTGAGAAAAACAACCTGACATGGGGCTGGAGAAGGAAAAGGAGTTTGATTTATATACCCTGGAAGGAGAGAGAACCAGGGTTAGTAGTAGGAGAGTAGATGGCTTTAAGATATATTTTGAAGATAAAATTAATAGGACACGGCTAGATTCTTAAAACTTTAGAGAACTTGAAGAATGAGACCCAGAAAGGTTAAACGCATTGGACAAAGTTACTCACGTAATAGCCATGTTGGCACAAAATTGCTAGTATCCAAAACCAGAGACCTACATGTATTACACTAATTTTTCTAATTTTTCACATCATCTTCCATACTTACAATGTGTTTATTGAAATATCATCCTGAGAATTAAATCAAGGTACATTTATGAGTATGAACATATATATGTAAATGAATTGAGTATAAAAAAATTCTAATCTTAATAAATCATAGATTTTTTTCTTATCTAAGCACTCAATGATAGCTGAATTTTTATAACAGTGTTTTAGTCACAGATGATGTTTGACACTACAGTTGTATACATACCTCTTGTTTCTCCGCAAGGACTTGACAGTGAGACTGCTAGCTGTCCACCAAAAATCCATTCTCCCCTTCATCCTGGACATATAACTGCCCAATTAGATTACATCTCCAAGGCTCTCTTGCAGTTAAAAATAGCCATATGCTAAGTTCTCACCAACAGAACTGAAGAGAAGTGATCTGGGCCACTTCTGGAACTGGCCCTTAAGGCACTGAGGTTGCCCCTCCATGTTCTTATTCCTCTTGCCATCGGCCTAAACATGGACGTGGTGGTGGCCCAGTGAAGGCCATGCAGATGATGACAATGCTCTTTGAGCTGTCAGAAAAATGACTCTGAGAGAACCTGAGTCTTCAAACGAACACAAGAAGCAGAGCTTCCCTGCCATGTTGGAACTCTTATGTGAGAAATAAACAAAATTCCTTGTTATTAAGCCACTATGTTATAGGATCTCTATATTTCATCGACCTAGCTTTATCCCAAACAATATATACTAATAAATCTCTACATGTCATTACAATTATATTTTTCATGTTGGAAGCAATCTTGAATCTCAATAAGGAGGAATATAGAGTCTTAATTGAGTAATGCACTGGCTTTCTAAGTGATATTTCAGATGTCTTGTTGGGAGTGAAGATAATTCTGATACATGTATTATTTCCCTGCTCTACCTCCTGTCTCTCCCCCCCCACACCATGCACACAGAGAAACATCAGAATTCATTGTTCTATAAGGCTTTCCTAGACAAAGAAGGTAGTTATCAAGTGGTATTCCATTAGTCCCCACCACCACCCCATGTTTCCGTCACTCACAGATCTGAAGGCACACCTGAGGAATCTATTTACAGATACACATTACTGAGCTGTGTGGGTGAGATATGGGGTACACTGGATGCAAGTTATTGTGAGGAAGGTGTAGACTACCTTCAGTTCAGTGCCAGAACCATGACTCATGAGCATCCAGGTAAGATCAATATAGCAAACAACTGTTACCTAGCCACACGGTGCTGAAGGCAACCAAGTCACCAGTGCTAGTACTGTGAATGGACTTCAGTCTCTTCAAGGCTGACAAAAGCTCTACTATCAGACATGTGTCATGAAGATAACAATTCAGAACCATAGATCATGGGTACCAATTCCTGGTTCAATCAGTTGTGGTCAGGATAACGGTGTCACATAGCCACTTTTACAAATGATGACAACTTTGGCTATATTTCTCAGAATGGTGATTTGGAGGTTAACAGTCTATTAGTAATTCATGCACTATCTCACAGTAGTATCAGTAGTAATAGAGTAGTCATAATAATAATAATAATAATAATAATGACAAAATTACTGAGCACTTACCTAGTTCTAGGCCCTGTGCCACATGCTTTATATACACTATCTAATTTAATCATTACATAACTTTGTTATCCCCATTTCACAGCTTAAGACATTAATTAGGAGAACTAGTACTCAAACAGACAGTATAACATGAAAGCCTTACATATAACAATTAAAATAAACCATGACCTTTCTCCAACCAGAGCCCAGTCATACTCATATTTGTGTTTCCACAGCATCTAGCATATAATTACCTGCAGGCAGTAACAAATACACAAATTAACTTCCAGTTAGTTAAAATAACACAGTCAGGGCTTCCATAGTTCATTTTCACTATTGTAGCAACTGAAAACAATTTGCAAGGTGTAAGTGTCAACATGGTAAAACTTCAATTTAGTACAGCATGCCAGAGATATTTGTAGATTAGCATCTTGTTTGCTAATTGTGTCAATGCTCAACTTAAGTTGTAAAATATGAAAGCAAAGAGCATGACAGTCTTGCAGATGCTGTTAAAGCAAATATCTCCACTCTTCTCCATACATTTCAGCTTCAACTCAGAGAAATAAGGCTTCTACCTTCTCTCCACATCGATAATCACTGAAGAGGGTAAGAGGATTTTCTCTCTCTCTCTCTCTCTCTCCACCCACCCACACCCACACACCCACACACAGACACACACACACATTACACTCCTATTCATCCCTATATTCCAAAGGATGAATTGCTATTCCATTTGACAAGCCTTCTATTCACTGGGTTCATTGACTAACAGGCAGGGTTACTGTGCAAGAGCAGGAACCTCGCTGGCATGGCTTCTTCTTTAACTTCCTGCACTCAGTAGAGGATCTTCTCTGTTTTCTCCCTTCCTGAACTTAGGTATGAAGACACCTTGTCCTTTATGTCTCTATGGGATAAGGTGACCTGCTTTTGTGGGCACACTCTTGACTCTGCTCTGCTTAGACTGAACATACGATGTTTGCCTTCAATCCTTTTTACTCAGTTGATTCAATGCAGGGTTTCAGAGGCTGTCTTAGAGACTACAACAGCTTTACAAGCAAACTTGAATGTGTGGGTCCCAAGATTAAGGCAGGAAATCCCAAATCCAGCATTTCAAGAGAGTCCAGTATTGAGAGGTAGAGAGTACTTGAACAGGTACTTAACCTAGTTCTTTTTTTCACATTTGATTCTTTATGTATGAGCCCCCATCGGTCAGACTCTTTGAGCAGAGATAAGCAAGTACCACCCCAAACCTACAAAAACCTCTATAATAATTAAGGAGTAAGATTTATAAAGTTTTTCAAGTTGAAAACTCAGGAAAACTTCTGTAATTCATTGCTATATTAATTTAGGCCATTGGATCATCCTCAGAATAAATCCGCATCATACTATTTACCATGGTTGAAATTTCAATTACAAATAAGATATGTAGTTTAGAAAAACTAATATTGAAAATTTTGCCACAAACTAAAAAGTAGAATTAAATAAAATCAATTCTATTCATAGGTCAAATGTGTAAAAGTAAGAGATTGAAAAAGAGAGAGATGGAGATTTAATTTTCATTCACTCTAATCCTTAGCAAGCTACTCTGAATCCCAACATTGCTAAATACAATAATACAGCAGGAAAAAGTAATGTCATGGTATGTTTTCTGTTGTTTCCAGAAAACACATATAAATTAAAAATGAAAATTCCAAAAAAAATACTATCTTCCGTACCACATGATATCTATTAAGGATATCCTATGGGAAATTTGGATATTCAGTTTCAAAGTATGAAATGTATTTCACATACAAAGAAGTGTTTGATTAGTATTTGCTGAATATTGAAGAAATGAACACCTGGTGTTTTTATTCTTACACCTAGTGCTACATTAAATATTGCTGTATATAGATATATAGTGGGTTTTGGGGTTTGTTTGCTAAATTTTACCATTGCCTACTTATACTATTACTTACATTTCCAACAACACTATATGTAGGTATGAATTCCTCTTCAAGCTTGGTAAGACTAAGTTTTTTTAAAGTAACACAAGCAAAATTTAATTATATAAAAATTTTAAACCCTTACAGGCCAAAAGCTACAATAACAACGTTAAAAGATAACCAAGGAGCTGAATGAATGATGATATCCACAATATTTACAGCAAACAGTTAATATTTTACATTTCAGACAAACAATTCAAATAAAATACAGGTATAGCATGGGAATATGTAATTCATAGAATCTACCAATAAACATATGAAAAGGTAGTCAATTTCACTAATAGTTTTTAAAAATACTAATTAAACCATAATTCCTTTTTCACCTTTCAGAACAAAATGTATTTAAGAAGCTGATACAACTCATTATTGAAGCATGAAGGAAATTTGACTCTTATATATGTACTTTTCCTGGAAGTATAAATTTAAAATATGCAATACTCTACAGCCCAGAAATCTCATTTCAGGAAATCCATACTAAAATAATAACATGGAATAGATACTTAGAGAGAGAGAAAAAAAAACAAGCATTGTTTTTAATAGTAAAACAAGTTGGGAAGGGGGAACAACTTAAATTTCCAGTATGAGGAAGGGTTAAATAAATGAGAGTACAACAATATAATGGAATATTATTTGGGAGTCACAAATGGAATCTGCTTCAGATTACTAAACAGATATGATAGTGAAGAGTTGAGTGCAGTTCATAGGAAACAGGAGGTCTTCACCAGACAATATTCTAATTCAATTTGTTTTCAAACACATGCTGTGGCCCAAACCAAATAAAATTCATCTATGGATCGTTTTCCACCACAGATCTCCAGATTTTGATACCTGAAATATGATAGAATTAAGTGAACTGACCAGAAAGATGATATAGCCGATGATATAGTTTAAAGGGGGGAAAACGTAAGTTGCTGGACCAGTGTTTAGCATGATCACCTGTTTGGTAGATGTGTACACACAGGAATGTCTATAAACACATAGAGAAAGGTTGAAAATATAGGCTAACAGTGGGTCACTTCTGTGTGTAGAATTAGTGGAGAAGAGGGCAGGAGTGGCTTTCACTTGTAAATTTATATTCTTTCTTAAACTGCATAATCCTGGGTAGTTTTTACTTTTGTGGTTTTTAGTATTTTTCAGAGAAATGTTTAAACAAAATTAGAATAAATCCATAGAAATTCACGAATAAAATTTCAGGAAAAATAAAATTTGGCTATTTCTATTTGGTTAAATCATACCTTTGATGATTAGTCAGTCATCAACCAACTATTTTTTTTTCCAAAGAGAAAATGTGATAATTAAAACATAAAATTAACATGTATATTTAAACACTGAATTTGCACCAAGTAAAGATATCAGATTCAGGAAGCGAAAGGAGGAAGGATAGTTAATAGGAAAGTTTTGACAAGATTTTCCAATATTTAAGAAAGTTTAACTCAATTTAGTCATCAAAGCTAGCACCTTTTCAGTGAGGTGACCACTTCACAGAATAGTATAGTGTCAAAGAAATCTTTGAGTACAGCAGTGAAAGACACAAATAAATTCTGCATTTGTACTCTGTACAACTTTAACTTAGTGCTAGATCATCTTACGTGAGCATTTGGGGTTTGAAGAAATAACATTGGCAAGGCATTTCAAATTTGAAAGCAGTTGATTTTTTTTATCATATTATCGTTTTTAGCACACTTGAGGCATGTTTAGAATTTGTTCATAATTCTTACCATGTGTGCACACGTGAGGATTTTATTTGGTACATCACACTATTCCATCACTCTTTACAGTCAGGTTGAGTTTGAGGAAAGCATTACTATAACTAGAGAAAGTTTTCTTGAGGAAATAAAAGGTAGGGTTCATTTTGTCCTTCTAAGAACTCTAGAATCTTAGGCCCAAGTCATGTGTTACACTATTTGTTTGATTACCTTCAGCCCTATCAGGCAGGGGCCTCAGTATATCATCTATGGTGATCTACACTGTCTCCTAGGTTCAAAAGTAGAACCAGCATCTCTCATGTGAAAACTTAGGGCACATAAGGAGATAGTCTAAAGCAGTGGTTCTCAACCTGTGGGTCGCGACCCCATTGGGGGTTGAACGACCCTTTCACAGGGATCACTGGGTACTCGTATGTGGACGTATCTGCATGTGGGCCTGGAGACGGATAGAGGAGCGGTGTCTCGGTTCCTAAGACCATCGAAAATATGTGTTTTCCGATGGTCTTAGATGACCCCTGTGAAAAGTTGAGAACTGCTGGTATAAAGGAACCTGAATCACTAAGCAACAAAAGATGAGTGTTTTAATATCAGTTAGTAAATTATTTGGTTGTTGGAAAAGTCATGGTGCATTTTTGTAATGAAAAACAGAAAAAGACGTCATGACTTTTCCAACAACCCAATAATAACCCTAACAATTAAATGTTGGAATATAAAATGATTTGGCCAGCAATTTTATCTCAAACTCTTTAGGGAAACTCTTTTCTTATTCAGATAAATTCCAAGGAGCTTTATAAATTACAGGAAAAACCTGTGCATAGGCATCCCAGGCTTGCTGAGATCTACCTCTGGGGCAGTCACTATAGACCCTTAAGCATAAATAGTCTAGGCTCACACAGGACTCAGTAGATGAAGGTTGATTTACTGACATCAATAAACAAATTAATAGTACAGAGTATTACTGGCAGAGAATCTCTTTAGCTCTTGCTACTTAGAGATTTCTTAAGCATGCTCAAATGTGAAAAGGGATAGATTAATTTTTCCTCTGTAGCTTTGCCTTAGGTTTTTGTTTCATGGTTTCCCCAAATAAAAGTAACCTTGCACCCTCCTTTGAAATTCCATTTCTGCATCTCTATTTCCTCTCCCTAATAGTATATAGTTTGTGCACATTTCACTCCACTGCTCAAAACCCTAAGATCACCCCCCTTCCACATAGCACACAAAGAAGAAGCCAAAATCTCCAGTTCACTCTCTCACTTTATCTTAAATACTCTCCCCTTTTCCCCTTACTCCAGTTACCAGTCTCCTGGCTATTCCTCAAACCCCCCAGGCCTTTGCTGTAACTCTCAGTTATTCTGTAGAACTTATTAGAAAGACACCAAAAAAAAACAGCCTATGTTTTAAGAAGAGACACGCCCAAGCAAATACAACTTGGGTTTTTAGTGCCACCTATGTACCAACAAAAGCAGCCAAATCTGTTTGATGCATTTTCTATGGATGTTAGAAGAGTCTAATAATGCTCAACAGTGTTCATTCAGTAATACCATCCTAGTAAAAATAGCAGGCATTTCTTTAATTAGTAAACCTAGTCGTAGGTTACCCAGTAACAAATCAATTTTTTTACATTTTTAAATTATATTTTTAATTGTGGTAAACCACTTATAACATAAAATTTAACATCTTAACCATTTTCAAGTGCACAGTTCAGTGGCATTAAGTACATTCACATTGTTTGGCAACCATTACTATCATCATCCATCTCCAGAGCTTTGTGCATCTTCCCAAATTGAAGCTGTACTCAAACAACTCTTCGTTTTTCCCTTCCTGCAGCACCTGGCAACCATCATCCTACTGGTCATTCCCACAAATTTAACTACTTTAGATACCTCATATAAGTGGAATTATATAGTATGTGTCCTTTTTGTGACTGACTTATTTCACTTAGCATGGTGTCCTCAAGGTTTAGCCATATTGTCACATGTGTCAGAATTTCCTTCCTCTTTAAGGCTGAATAATATTCCAATGTATGTATTGATATGTACCACATTTTGTTTATCCTTCAACAGATAGAAATATGGGTTGCATACATCTTTTGGCTATTGGGAATAATGCTGCTATGAGCGTGGATGTACAGATATCTTCTCAAGACCCTGCTTTCAACTCTTTTGCATAGATAGCTGGAAGTGGATTTTCTGGATCACGTGGTAATTTTATTTTTTAACTTTTTAAGGAACTTCCCATACTGTTTTCCACAGAGGTTATACCATTTTACATTCCCACCAACAGTGCACAGGGTTCCAATTTCTCCACATCCTCACCAGCATGTTATTTTCTGTTATTGTGATAGTATCCATCCTAATGGGTATAAGGTGGTGACAACAAATCAATTTTTATAGCATAAAAGATATTTGCAAGTAAATAGTCTTTGCCATTAGCTAAGTAAACATCAGAACAGAATTTGTGTTTTACAAAGATTAGATATTTTAGGCTTTAGCCTAATGTTCTTAAATTATTAGAAAAAATATGTCTGGAGGAAAATTCCAAGGACAAGTAAAAGAAAATGGAAAAGGATGATGAAAAAATAAACTTAGAAATCTTCATGTGGTTTGAGACTGATGAAAAGCTTAGTCAAAATTCTAAATCTCCAATTTGTCTTTTGATGGGCAAAAGGTGAAAATTTAGTAACTTTATATCAGCCATTTTGAGTTTCTTTTTCTTTTGTATTTTTATTTTGCAATGATTTGAGTACTGTTACCCAATTGTAATAATTTGAATGTTGCTCCTATTTTGAGGATTACTTTAAATATTTTAAAAGGTGGTTATTTTCCTTTAAACATGTACTGTCAAAAGTGTTGCATACTTAAGAGCCATCGTATTACATTCTGGAAACAGCTTTCCCTCGCTCCCAAGAGTAATAGTCAATAATTGTATAATGCTAGTCAATAGAAAAACAGGATTCCCTTAAGAGAATTTGTTTTTCAGTTAGTTTTGCAGGAATGTACTTATTCCACTGAGAATAGGATACCTGCACTGACAGCCACTCAGAGAAGTAATAACTTGCCAAATCCTACTTATCATCGTGTATCCTTTTCTCAATTAATTCAAGATTTCCAGTTTGTTTACTTTCATCTCCAAAATAGCAACAACTTCCTTTAATATTTCAGACAGTCTGGCATTTAAGTAACTGATTGATGAATGTTCAATTGCACTCAGAAGGCGACAGCAGTTCTCATCATCCGTAATTCATTAGCATATGATGGAAATGCCATGCCAATCAAATTAAAGTTGCATATGATAAGAGCTTCTTGTTATTGATTGAAAATTTTTTCTCAGCAGCTGTTGTAAGTGCATTTGATCGAAATAGGTTCTCTGCCTGCACCCAAGTTATGTTTTCTTTTTTCCTTTTCTCTTTCCTAACATGTCACATTCTTATCTGTACCTAAGCAGCAATAGGACCATCTCTCCACCAATCTTGCCTTCAGCTGCATGTTTTTGTTTTTCCCCCTTCATCTCTTTGAATTATTCATTGCTGGGCTACAGCAAAATATTGGAAAGGGTAGCACATGGCAACAGAAAGAAAAGGCATTCACAGAATTTATGTTGTGTATATTTAAATGCTTTCTGCTTTAAGGAACTGCAATACCAAAATTAAACGTATTGCATATATGCTAACCACTACATACCATTTGGCATGATACCACTACATGGAGCATAATCACCAAAAATCCATGTCCATGTTTTCAGAAAGGCATAAAAATATGATTTACATACATTTTTTGTTGTGCTTTTTTAAACAAGGGTTAAGTAACAAAATAAAACATGTCACATTTTGTTTATCCTTTATAGGCCTAACAGCCGAATATGTCTTTAGTCTGCAAACATTTAAAATTTTTAACTTCAACATTTCACCGCAGAAGACATCTGAAGGTTTTCCTCTTCCCTCCACTCTAATAAATTCTATAACTCAGAGCTTGATCAAAGCCCTTCCCTCTTAACTCTAACAATGTAAAGAAAGAAAATTTTAAATTGAAGTAATTTAGAATTCCTCAGTAGTTAAAATGTTTTTTCATAGACACAATCAAACCTTCTTTAAAGTTGCAATTAATTCTTAGTTAGGGGAAAAATTCCATATGGAATAAAATTCTCTTTGGAAATCATGTGTTTGCATTCTTGCTGTATGATTATCCTTACCACACCAGAAACTTCTTAATTAATTGCACTCTTCATGGCTACACTAAAACAGATGTAAATAAATGCTTTTTATAACCATTAACTTTCACAACAGGCTTCTTCACAAGAACTATAGGGGTAAATTGTTGAGCGGCAGATGAGGGTATGGGCCCGCTGAAGGAAAGCTGACACACAGTGGCTCTTCCTCATTTGCATAGGCAGTTTGTTCTAAATCCAACAAGTGGACAGAAAGATATTTCCAAATGCAAAGGCTCAAGAGTTGCCTATGTTTAAAAACAAATTAGATTACTGTGTTGAGTTCTGAATGGTGATTATATAATTAGTGCTGTGAGTTAAGGGAAACCCACCCCTGCACTAGCTTGGTTTTTTTTTTTTTTTAAGTTGGCAAGAAAGCAAGACTACTGAGAGTTTAAACCAGTGAAAAAATGTAACAGCAAGAGAAACTAGAGTGGTAAGAACTAATAAAAGCAAAATACAGGACAAGATCTTGTACCAAGCATGAGAGATGTCAACCTGGCCTCATGCCAATCCTTACTGATCTGAGGGATGGAATTTGTTAAGGAGGGAGCATGTCATGACTTCTAGGAACTCTAGTATGGTGGAAGGAAGGAAGTGAGCCCATCTGCATACTCTGTAATAGCAGAGTATTAATTTCAAGTAGTCTTGTTAACATGCTTTTTGAGGCTGCTTGGGGAAAAAAATGTAAAAATGTTACAACTACAGAAAACTGAATCTATTGTGCCCAACATTCTATAATAGACATGCTATGCCCCTTTTCATTAGTTTTCTCATTATAAATTTACTTTTTCCCCTCAGCTTTAATTGAGGTACAATCAACAAATAAAATTGTAAGATATTTAAAGTGATACACACACACACACACACACACACACACACACACACACACGGTGCCAAAAAATGTATACACATTTAAAGAAAGGAAAAAACTATTAAAATTATAATACTCAATATATACCAATAACAAAAGATGAATACAAGTCACATTTGACTTCTGCAATTATAAGAGGCACTCAAAGTGGTGACCATCAGCGTCCAGACACTTCTGACTATGGTGAACTACTGCTTGAGCAACGTTGACCAAAGTGACCAATTGTATACATATTTTTGGCACCCCTGGCATATATATATATATATATATATATATATATATATATATATATATATATATATACTTTAAACACATCCATCACCTCACATAGTCGCCTCTTTTTTCCTTTGGTGAGAACATTTAGGTTCTAGTCTCATAGCAAATTTCAATTATACAATAAAATGTTATCAACTATAGTCACCATGTTATACATTTGATCCTCAAACTGTTAGTTATGAAGTTACTTTTAAGTTAGCAGGTTACCCTACAATTTGAGTGAATCTGAGAGAAAGAGATCTCCCAGTAAGCCAGGGAGAATCTCAAAAAGTAAAACAGAAATCTGCAAGTGACAAGGCACAAACCAAACTTGAATTGTGGGCTTTTTTTGATAAATCCAGGTAACTTTTATTCCAGAGATAAGATTCTCTCATGGGAAAAGGGAGACTATCAAGGCGTAAGCAACACAGACCAATGAGAGCTACCAAATGAAGTTTAATCGGTGAGAAGTTAGGCCCTGTGCCATTAAAAAAATTCATCCATGATTCCTCTTATAGTCTTTATTCAGTGTGTGCTTTTTCAGTAGAGAGTGCCCCATCATGGTCTTACATGAGCTATCTGATTATGGTTTTGGAGGCCTGTTCATCTTTGCAATCAGAAAATAATAACAGTTACCAATTATTAAATGCCACACATTATGTACTTTATATCACCATCCCTAATTCCAAAACCAATGCTATACTCTGGGTATTATCTCCATTTTTTACAAATGAAATCCAGGGCTCAGAGAGGTTAAGTAACACGTTCAAAGTCACAAAGCTGTTTAATGCAGAGCCAGAATCCAAATTCAGAGATGCCCCACAAAAAGGCTAAGCTCTTTTCATGACCCTCTGCTTCAATGACACACCTCCTTTCCACTCTCTAGATAACAAGAGCAAACCCAGGATATCTCTGGGGGACCATATCCTCTGAACATCTCTTTTCACATTTCCATTTTGCAAAGGTCTCTTGTTTTCTTTACAGCCATCCATAAAATAAGATTAACTCTGATTTAAGGAATGGGACCAAAGTCCAAATACAGATGTGGAAATTATTATTTTTACACCTATTATGTATGAGATCTCTACTGATCACGCAGAGTGAAGATTCCATTTGTCTCTGTGACTTAAGCCATCCCATCTTTTATGTAGGTCTTCCTAGTTTACAACCATAATTCCAGGTTTTAAGGTATATTGCTGTGTGCCCACGCATGTGCGCGTACACGCGCGCGCGCGCGCACACACACACACACACACACACACACACACACACACACACACTTCCTAAGTTTATCTATCTCTTGGTCCTTTTACTTCCAAATACATAACACTGGAGGATTTAGAATATTACTGGTGCTCAATAACTATTTATTATCATTAATTAGCTGAATGCCTCAAGAAAGCCTAATGAAAAGGAAAAAAGGAGTTTGGTTTAAGAACTTATGATTAGGCCTCCCTGCTGACATCCTCTTTTTGATTACAGAACTTGCCTTTTAGACTCAACTGAGAAACTGCATTCTCATAGCTATGTTTCCTTTATCCAAACTGATCTCTGTGTAAAAGAGAAAGGTCGTTAGAAAAATTTAGTATAAATGAAAATTAAAGTGGAATTCCCCACATTGTATCAAATTCAAACCATGTGACTTAATCTTTAAATTGTCTTCCTTGGGGGTTTTCTCCTACCTTCATTGTTTTGGCAGTAATTTCTCCCCAGACCTTTTAGTTCATCATCTCCAACTTACTCAGGAAAGTGAGGGCTGTTAAGAGCTGTTCTGGTGTCCTGGGACTTGTATTTAGAAGATTCCCTTTCACTATTTGATAGCCTCAGAGCTGGGACGGCTGTTACACACCACTCATCACCAATAGTGTCAGAAGTTGTATCAGCATCTTCAAAAAGAAAACCAGTCATTTTCAGTTAAAAATAGCCATATTCTAAGCTTACCTATGTTCCCTGCACAACTTTTTTAAGTTGAAGTAAAAATATTTTTTTGAACCTGTGTTTGACATGCTCAGTAATTCCTATGAGGTGTAAAACACCCTTGTTTTATTTCAAGAAGCTAGCAGCTCCCTAGCAGTGGTCAAAACCAGGAAAGTCTTAAGATATGGCTTGGCTAGCATCCCAAAATGTTATTCTAAACCCCAATAGATCTTTCACCAGGAGAATATGCATCAAACCACATTTACCTTAGTGCAGTAGCTATTTGGTTTGCTTAAAATCAGTGCTCCATTTACATAATAAAGTACAATGGAAGAAAAACACTGACACTTAGAACAATTACAATTAATGTAAGGAGAGTTTTACAGTTAATGTAAACAGTTACAGTTAATGTAAGGAGATGTTATGTGATGCTGGGGCCGCTTCTTGATCTAATAGTGTCAAGGGGGGTGGATAAGGAGAGTAGAGATACTTCTCATTTGTTATTTAGGCTATAAAAATTATATATAGGGCCTCTGAGAATTGACTTGATTTCCAAAGATCTAAAGAAGAGAGGAAGAAGTGTTGATGGCCTTTTGTTTATAAAAGCAAACTTCCAGTTCTGAGTAACTGTCTGGGGGGTAGAACAAAGTATGGTTTTAATTCTGCCCTGGATCAAACTCAATAAAGTGGTGGAGCTCACTGCCAACACACAGTCTTCTGCTCAGATAGTCCACGAGCCTGGACCAGAGAGTGCTTTGACTCTTGATTTCTAATCAAGCCGGTCAAAGTGAAATGTTTAAAACATCTCCTATAGATTAAAAACTAATCACAATCTGTCTGAAGAAACACTCTAGAATATCTTTTCCTAATTTTTCCTTCCCCTTTTCTTGATCTTACATGCCTTATTTCAGAGAAATGCGTACAAACATTCTGCAATTTTGCACATTGAAACTAGAAGTGCTCTCATCTTTATGCTATTTACTTATTTTATTAATGTAAAATAAAGTTCAATTTTGGAAACTTTAGATTGATTTATAAGAAATAGAGCAGTATTTGGAAACAATTTACAAATTCTATTTATAATGACCCAATTTAACTAACAGACCTCAGCAAACAAATCATCATCAACCGATTACTTTAAAAGGGAACATTTTGAGTGGATTGGATCAAATTGTTAATGAGAGAGTTACAGTAGTGGCTTATTTCACTGGATTTTCACTTCTTGCGACATGGAATCATGGACTGAATAAATCAAGTGCAAATGGCTCCTCTTAGCCGCCAATGATCAACACTAGAAAGTGACTGTAGTTAACACAATGAGCAGGTTCCAGCATGACAGTTTAGGAGCCCAGAATAGAAGGGCTACTGGACAGCTTTGAAGGGCATCCATATGAAAAGAATTCCAGACCTTTTCATTCACGTGAAAAGAAGTCATCAGCAGACAAAACACCTAATCGTATTTCAGGTCCCCGGTTATCTGGCCAACAAGCAGCCCTCTTACGTTGTCGCTCCCAGGAGAAGCAGTCTCTGGTGTTGTCTGCTCTTGTTTCAGGGCTTTATTGAGGTTTACCAAATTGTAGGGCAGGCAAAATGTGACACAGACGGACAGACTCTGTCCTCCTGACATTTATAATTCAAGAAGCCTAAGAAGAAATAGCAGAACTCTCCCTAAACCACCAAATGAAGAGGAATGAGACAACTTGCCAAGCAGGCCCTCCATAGGGAAATGCAGCCCTGCAGTCATACAGTGTAACCTACTCAAGTTGTTCCACAAAGTGAACCCAAGTTCAAAGTAAAACACAATTACTGTTAAAGAATGATAGTATGTGAAGGAGAAAAAAGAAACACTTGCACCTGACTGACTTTTCATCCACTTGATGTAACCATTACCGTATTTCCCCCATATATAAGACGCACCCTTTTCCAAAAAATTTGGGGTCTAAAAACTGGGTGCGTCTTATACAGTGGTTGTATGAGGGCAAAAACAAGCGGGGAAAAAAGCGGGAAATGCAAGTAAAAAAATCTATAACCACTGTATAAGATGCACCCAGTTTTTAGACTCCAAATTTTTTGAAAAAGGGTGTGTCTTATACATGGGGAAATATGGTATATTGAAGCAGTACATGTTCAAGTTAAATGAAATGGAATGATAAAAGTTGTAAAGAGCTTAGTACCTGGCACATAGTAAGCACTCAATAAGTGCTGGCTGTTAGGTCATATCTGTAAGACAGTCAGATAGAGCATAGTAATAGAAAGCATTTTAAACACAGGGAGAATATACACATTTTTTAACACATGTAGAATTAAATTATAGCACAACTGGACCAAATTGAGACCCTCCTAGAGATATATGCAGTCTCGAAAACACCTTTACAGCATAACAGGGACTTGTTAGGACTTTATAAGAAAGAATTAGGAACACTTGTTTATATTTTCTTAGACAATTGCCCTATGGGGCCCTAGAGTGAGATGTGAGGATTATAGGCTTGGGCTGTTCCTCCTCAAATTTGGGTGCTATTTAATGTAAGTAACCGTGGATTTTAAACTCGCTATTCCAGACTATTTCCTTAACTAAAACAAGCCGGCCCCCTACCTTCACTGAGAGATCTCAGAATCCCTGAAGTCTGGCAGCCTCCACTAAGCCAGCTGCTGTTTGCAGGATTCTGATGATCTGGGACTTCCCAGGTGTCAGAAGCAAACAATAGATCACAGCTGGCATTAATTGGCAGCACCCTGGTTGGCAGTCTCAGCAGAGAGAGGCCAAACACTGAACAGGCCACAGAGAGAGCACTCCCCTCACTCAGCTAATATTAATTGAAATGTCTTCGTGGAATGCTGTTTTGCACATTGCAATGAAAACAGTTTGTTTTTAGGCTTTAAACATCCCTCTGCTGTGTTTGCAATCTGAACACTACAGCATGTGTTAAAACATAAGATCCAGGGAGGCAAACTGACTATAAACAGAGTAGTTTAGGCGCTGGGGGTGGGGAAACCGGGTCTTTCTTTTGCAATTTTCAAGCTCAGTGAAGTGCACATGAGTGATAACTCAGGATGAGCAGGAGAAAAGAGAGAAATATTTAAACTTCAGAGGATTTTTCATTGTGTATGTTGCTGGTGAGAATCTTAGAAAAGGAAAATGATCTAAATCCATGAGTTTTCCCTCTGATGCTGCCCTCTTAAAATCCTAGGCCACCATGTTAAATATTATCCTGGATTTCTAGGGCAATAATCTCAATCCATCGAGTTAAAAGATACCTAGGAAGTGGTTTGCAGCCAATAATATAGATTAGCATGCTAGTGTTGTTGTAAGGGCAGCATTGTTAAATAAGCCAGAGATATCCCTGGAATCAGACTGAGCACACTAGGCCAGCCCATGTGTATCACTCAGGATTACACGCGGTCTGTTAAGAACACAGAACAATTGCTTCACATTTCTCTGTGTTGGTGTCATCTGCCTTTCGTATCTGGGAACAACACCCATATCTCGTCCTCAGCTACTGACATTTGTCATAAACTCCAATTGACCTTTTGCCAGGAGAGCTTCAGGGTGATTTTCTTTTTATCTTCTCACAGTCTTCAGCGTGTAATGATTCATTCCGGAAGTATTCGGAGCCCAGCATGTGCTAGATATTATAGGAGATGAATAAGAAGCAGGCAAATCAGTCTTTCCCTGAAGAATCTGAAGTTATTTTTGTAAGACAAGTGGACAATCTGGAAGAAAATGATAACTTGCTGGTACGAACTGAATATGTCAGGGCTGATGAGGTAAAAAAGAAGGCAAAGATATCTGTGCAATCAGTTTTGTCATCAAGGGCTTTATGTGGAACATAAATTTGGAAATGTATTTTGAAGAAAAAGGATTTAGATGAGAAAAAGTATTTCAGATTTTTTAAAAAGCAGAAGAGAAATGAATTGTACTCCCAGCTCTTTTATACAACAGAGAAGGGGGGAAGTAGTGGTTACCTGGGTTTATCCTCCAGATATTAGAATAGCCCAGGTTTTAAAGATAGAAACATTAACACACAGTTAAGTCCAAAAACTATGACTCCAGACAGTATTGATAAGTCAAAACAATAGAACTGAACAAAGGCAATAAAAGATCTCTCTGGAGTAATATTCACTCAAGTCTTGGTCCTGATTGAAGTGTTTGATGTGTAAGAAACACTTCTCCAGTTCTTCTTTGGCACTTTTAAACCATTGTTTCTCAGCAAGTATAAACATCACTTTAGTCCACCTTAGCTACCCAGGTATCTCTCTTCATTTCCTCTGTCCTATTTTTCTCTCACATTCTCCTGCCCACTCATAGTCAAAGGGTGGAGTGGAGTATAGTTTCAGAACTTGTTTATTTTCTATCTCAAAACAACCCTACTTCTAATTGGCCATGTGAACATACGCCTGCTAATACCTTGGGCTCAGTTTGCACAACTCTAATGCCTAAGAGCTTGTGTGCTGTGAGGAGCAAATTTTCTCTAACTAAAAACATTTTGCTCAATTTCCATGGATAGACTGTCATGAAAAGAAGGAAAGCCATTATCTTAAAAAAGATAACCAAGTGGCTTCATTGCCATACACTTAATTTGATGTAGGAATTCAATATAGATCTTAAATTGAGAAAAAAAAAGTCCCATTTAAATTAAAGTTCCAAGACAGAATTGAAACTTTGTCCACTCTTAATCCAAAAAAAAACTATGTTATTTAGGGCAACCTGTTGTCACTCCCCTGTGATAATCCTCCCCACCTACTGAGTGTCACTCACAGAGGCAAGGGAATTCAAGATGAGTTTATTATTATACTTTCTAACCTTCAAAACTGTGAGCTAAACAAACACAACAGTGGGTGCTTAAAAGTTAAGCGTGTTAATACAAATCATACTAATAAATTTCAATGCAACCTCTGAGGAATCCATTCACTCCTATAAATGGTTGATTCCTTTCATCGCAGTTACAGTATCCAGTGGTAGAAATAAACTCACACATCACTTTCTATTAATGTGCGTAAAACCTATGAACCCAGTTGTTTGCAAATGGGATTCAAAAGGAAAGGATTCATTCAATACATTTCTAAAATGCTTTGAGATGTTTTGAAGAAAGGAAAGATGGGCAAAGACTCCACATTTTCATAGGTGACTTGTTCTTCTGGGTTTAAATACTGCAGTGGAGGGTTGGGAATCCTTAATTTTCTTTTTCATTCTGTCTAGACCCCTGACAAGCTACCTACATGAACTCGGGCAAGTTCTTAAGCGTTTTGAGCTCATTACTTCTGACCTAATAAACAAAAAGGTGTGAGAACCAGAGTAAAAATTAGGGCTCCAAGTCAAGATATTTTGTTCAGGAATGGATCAGATTAAGACAAGCTCTTACCAAACAAAGATAATTCAGAAAGGAAATCATATAATTATAGAATTTTAAAGCCAGAAACGACCTCAGAGTTTATTGAGTCCAACCAGCTCATTGTGCAAATGACGGACTTGAAACCCAGAAAGAATAAATAAGATGCCCAAGGCCACACAGCCAAGCCATACAGCCATGATGGGAACGCAGAACCTGATGCAACATGCACACACACTCATGCATGCACACACATGCGTGCACATAAGTTAAAATGTTTAGAAGAAAGATTTCTTCATATATAGATAATGTCTGTGCAACAAGAGACTGGCAAAACAATACATTATAGTAAATCTTTTTTCTCTCTCGATTGATCTTGAAAGATGTGTTATTGCAAAAGTGGTTCCAGTCCCAAGGTAAATAAAACAAAGCTTGTTCCTAGTGGTATGTAGGGTTCCTGCCTCCATGCTGGCTATGGAGAAACAGAAGAAAACAGTGAAGGAGGAAGCCAAAAAAAGAAAAAAGAAAATTGTCACTACTATTAAGGTGACCCAGTCCAGAGGCAAAATCAAATAAACAAGACTTTATTATGTTATAAATAAAATGCATCTCCCAATTTATTAATTTTATCTTGTAACAATTAAGATATATATATAATTATTATAAAATAAAGGACACCTAAACTTATTGCAATTATTCAGTGTGTTGCTGCTGTAATTTATATTCTCAGACTCTCCTTCGTAATTATTATTCACATTTTAAGCTCTTAGTGAAGAAAAAATTCTGAGCCTACCTGAAGTTCTATATTTATTTGGAATTACTGACACTTTTCTATCAGTCCACCATGTTTGCAAATCTCTCCTGTCATAAAATAGGCAGTCTCTTTAGCCTTTTTGCCTCTATCACCTCCTCTATCTTTCCCTAACCAGTCCTTTAAAGAAATAATATAGAATAATATAGACAGGCAGTCTCTAAATCTTCTTGTTTACTCTTCCACACACCACAGTGTCACTTCCAGGTCTTCAGCAGGTCTCTATTAGATCTGTTTCACATGACCCACAGATCACCAGATCCAAAGACCTCTTTAAATTCTTGTCTGCCTGGGTAATGTTTAGCATCCAACCACCTTCTTCTGGGACCTCAGCCTTTAATGACTCCCTTGATGCCACTTTCTCCCAATCTTTATGAACATTATCCCAGTCTCAGGCTGGGTCCTTCTCCTACACTACGGGCCCCACCATTCAGTCAAGAACAATTTCACGCACTCTGCAAGTTCCTTCTCCACCAGTGCTTCTCAACTGGTCGTGATTTTGCTGCCAGGAAACATTAAGCAATATCTAGAGGCATTTTTTGTTGTCACAATTGCAAGGGACGCTGACTGTTGGCACCTAGTAAGTAGAGGACAGTAATGCCTCTAAAAATCCTACAGCACCCATCCTGCAGTGCACAGGACAGCCTTCCAAAACAAAAAATAAGCCAGCCCAAACATCAATCAATAGTGAAAGGATGAGAAATCTTGATCTACACTGACCTGTTTATAGACTAATTGTTCTTATATAATTATCCACAGTCTGCATCCCTCAACCAAATTCCAGACCTATTTTTATGTATCTCACCATATGTGTCCAATGATCATCATTGTTAGCCTCCAAACCTTCTCTTTTTATAGTCTCTGTCCCATGTAAAGGCCTCATTAACTCCAAACTCAAGTTATAAACCTTGGAACCATTTTCCATTCCTTCTCCCTCACCCACACAACGTATGTGTTGCTGTATTCTATTTTATTTTATTTTATTATTCTATTTATAGAAAACAAAGGTTTGGAGGCAAATAATGATGATCATTAGATACATGTGGGGAGATATATAAAAATAGGTCTGGAATTTAGTTAAGGGGTGCAGACTGTGGATAATTATATAAAAACAATTAGTCTATAAACAGGTCAGTGTAGATCAAGATTTCTCATCCTCTCACTATTGCTTTGGGCAGGTTCATTTTTTAATTATATCTAATAAACTTCTGGATAATCTGGTGGACTCCAGTTTCTGCCCACTCCATACCAGTCTTTATACTGCAGCAGCCATCATTCTACAAAGTTCATTCTGTCCCTTTTTTACTTAAAAATTGTCAGTGTCGGGCCGGCCGAGTGGCACGATGGTTAAGAGCTGGCTTGGGACGCCAGAGGGCCCGGTTTGGATCCCACATGTGAGGGCCAGTGACACTGCCCTCCACAGCTAAGATGCTGAACAACAGCTCAACCTGGACCTGGGCTGCCATGAGTCACTGGTGATGGCATAGACTACAGCCCCTGCTGAAGTGGGTTGCCATGGGCTACTCTGTGTAGCCAGAAGCCAGTGTGAGCGGCCGTCCAGA
>NW_017731376.1:3750894-3777232 GCF_001890085.2 Hipposideros armiger | reverse complement strand
ACAGCAACTTGTCTGTTCCCCTTCCCCCAATTCGCCAATAAAAATCTTTAAAAAAAAAAAATTGTCAGTGTCTCTCATTGCCTGAAGGAGGAATTCTTAACCTGGATTTCAGGCTTATGGGGAGGAAATGGAATGGGACTGCAGAGGATTTCCATATACCACCTAAAATGATATCTGATATTAAATATGCAGTGCATTTTCTGGAAAGCACACTAGCAGCTTTCATTCGATTCCCTATGGCCGTGATTCTCAAACATCAAACTCTCCTGGGGAGCTTGTTGACACTGATTGCTAGGTCCCATCATAGTTTTGAATTGAGTAGGTCTAGCTATAGGCCTAACAAGGCTCCAGCAGATACCAATGCTGCTGATCCTAGGACCACACTTTGAGAAACTTTTACTTTGAAAGCATATGCAGATTTTATAAAAATACAGAGGCCTGAGTCTCATTCCCACAGGTTCTATTGGGTATGGCCTGGGCTTCTGGATTCTTTTGAATCTGCCTATGTGAGTCTAAGAGGTGATAAAGTTCACCAACCACTGCTGTAAAAGGTGCATGACCCAAAACAGGTAAAGAGCCTAGACAGCAAAACTTGCTGGCGCAGAACCTCCTAATCGGGCCTCTACCTGCCTTTTGGGTGGTGGCCTACACCACCCCGCTCCACTCTCACTCCCTCCATCACTTCACACTTAGCCCTCTAATGAGTTGAACACACTGATGAGAATGCCCTACACACACTGCGAACCTTCCTGCCATTGTCCATTTGTTCATATACTTTCATCTACCAGGAATGCTGTTCCCCAAACATGCCTTCTGGAAAATTCTATTCATCCTTCAAAATTAGCTAAAACGTCACCTGCTCTGACTTTCTCAGTTCCCAACCCAAGCCCAAACAACCACCATGGTAGAATTGTCACTCCCTATTTCATGTTCTCATAGCACTCTATTAATACCTCTGTTCACATAGCATAGAAATCCATTGTTTGCACTACAGTATTCCATTGGACTGTGAGATCCTGCAGGGCTGGTGAGATCTGGTACCTCATGCAGCCCCAAACACAGACCCGGCAGTCGCTATAATGTACTAGTTCTTTCATTCATTCATTTTAGTAAGACTAGGGAAGTCAACTTTGCCTAAACTCTTCCTATGTGTCTTCCTAAGCTTTTTCTGTTCTAAGATCACTCTATAAATTCAATGGCAAACAGAATTGTAGACAATGAAAGTTCTCTGAATGACCAGGAGTCTTCTGAATGGTTATGAAAGCCTGAAAGGGCACCATGCCTACAAGATAAACCTTAACAGCTTTATTTACTTAACTATCATAACTGAATATGTAATTTAACATATTCAAAGTTCTCACTGGCAAACCTGCAGATAACTACTTAAAAAGTGTGTGTGATAGGAGAAATGACTATAAAAATGTCACTTTAGGAAAGTACTGATCTGTTTCTCTGCGTCTAATTGCTGCCCTGTGTAACTTGATGGAAATTCTCACAGTGAATTATGCAGGATGTGAATCAGGCCCAGATGTGTGCCCCCAGTCTCCTCAGCTTGGTTTCCAATAAACTTTTTTTGTGATTTCTCTTCCTTGCCCTTCTTAATAGTCATAGATAAATAAATTACATTCTATACTTTAATCCCTCAAAAAAAACATTGTACAGGGTAAATCAAGTCTCTGTTATTTTGTGATTTAAAAGATGAATTAGGAATAACATTGATCATAATTTCAAAATTCTAAAAAAAGCTTTCGAAATCTGCTAATTGCTATAATTTTTGTATCTGAATTTGGGTATGTGAATCAGCCAAGAAGCATTTTTAAAGGGTAACAAAGGACTAAGGGATTTTGATGGAATATGTTAGCTTCTGTAGTCACTTTGGGATAATCACAGCTGAAAGCAGCAAAATTACATAGAATTTTAAAGAATTGAGCTCTGCTCTCTTCATTATAAATTTGTTATGAAGTGTTTGTCATTTTTCTGATTTTATAACTGTGTGTTATATTGTGCAATATGAGATTCTGAAAACAAACTCACTAGAAATATTACAGAAGATTTAAAAATTTGTAATCCACTCATCCATCTATGTTTCACTATTAGCTTTTCTATTTTTACAAACAAAATATACACAGTTACTACTCAGAAATTCCACAAAAGCACCAATACTACACATTCTGCCTTTGCATTTTCTGAGTTTCTTAGCTGAATTACTAGGAATTTAGCAATTCTCATTTGAGAGAGTTGAATTTGTTTTCAAGCTTAAATATATTTTTTCTAGGTGTTAATATCTAGGAATCCTTTTTTCACTCCCTTTTTATAATTCTTCACCTCCTTAAGTAATATTTTTAGCTATTTAATTACCTGTTAAGGATAAATGGGACACAAAACATTAAATTTAAAGTTTTCATGGAAGTTTGTGTGTGTGTGTGTGTGTGTGTGTGTGTGTGTGTGTGTGTGTGTGTTCCCTGCCATCTGGGAAAAGTTAGTGAGTTCTTAAGCATTGTCAATTTGGGTCAGTAGTATCATCATTTTATAAGACTACCATAATTTGATCACAGATAATTGGTAGCATAATTTTGATACTGGTTCCTCCAGCCCAAAACTTCATACAATGTCCTTTTCTTTGAGAACAAAAATGAATTTGCAGTGAGAATAAGTCTTCTCTTTCTGACAGCTTTCCTGAATTGCAAAAAAATCCTTAGATAAATCTAAGTCCTGTGGTTAAAGCACCATCAATCGAATTTTAAAATAAGCACCAGAATTTACTATGTCCCTTCTCCATTTTCTCAACTCCTCCTTACTACCCCAAGGTACAAAAGGAATAAATTTAGTTATTTAATTTACCAAATTAAATTACTTCACTGGGAACTTGCTGTGACACTGTCCTTAGGCACCTTGTATACCAAAGGTGAAAAGTTTTCAAATGAGGTTCTTCTCAGATATTTACATTAAATAAATTTCCTTGGACAAGATCCAAAATGGACTCATCTTACTCTGAATTCCTAGCAAGAGTAATTTAGTTAATTTTGTAGTGAGGATACCATGTACTAAGCAAAACTGTCAGTCTGTTAGTGGGTGGTCAGTTGATATGTTCTTTCAAGTTAAAAATAAATTTTCATCAGGGAGAGTGTTTTGATTATGTTGCTTATCTAATGATAGCTCTATAGATAAGAATCCTCCTCTGAGGTATCATTTGAATACTAAATAAACCCATTCAGGAACAATTTAGTAGCTATAACTATAATTAGTGATCCACATTTAAATTCCAGAATTATATAGACCTACTCCCAAAACTGTAGGTGAAATACCATGCTAACATCTTCTTGGCTTTGGGGACTTTACTAAAATGAACACTGCTTTTAGTGAATGAGGTATTTTTAGTCAGAAATTATCAATTTCATAGTACAGAATAGTTCTAAGTAAAAAATCTTTGATGAACTATAAAATAATATTTTTATTAATGTTTATGGCCCTCATTTGTTCTTGTAAATTATTTTAATAGCCAGTGAAATATTGCCTCATATGAAATTATTGTCAGAATCTAGATTTTTCAAAATACAAAAGGAAGAATATTTCTGATTAAGGCAGCCCTTCAATTGTTTTCGCCCAATAAAAAATTGAAACTATGTGAGATCATGATATTTTAAATGTTGGGAGAGTTCCAGAGTTGTACGAAATTATGGATGGATGGAGAGGGGTTGCTTGTATTTGTTCAGAGAAGACTAGTTCTAGTTTAATAGAAATTTAGACCCAGATGTTACCGTATTTCCCCATGTATAAGACGCACCTTAATTTGGGGCCTGAAATTTGAAAAAAAAAATGTATTACATAAAGTTATTGAACTCAAGTTTTATTCATCATAAAATTCATACAACTCCTCATTACTGTCAAAAAACCTACAACCACTGTATAAGACACACCAGTTTTTAGACCCCAAATTTTTCGGAAAAGGATACGTCTTATATATAGGGAAATACAGTATATTTTTACATACAATTTCTTGGCAAAGGGGAGGTATATCACACAAATGGGATACCTAGGGTCTTGTCTGTTAATTCTGATAGAGATTTTCTGTGGACCAGGTGTTAATTATGAACTTATAATTCTTTGGGGGGCTAGATATGATGACAACAGTTAATGACAAGTACTCAGCAGTATAGATAACACCCACCAATTGGCTAATGTCCATCTAGTTCAGCAAATTTCCTATGTGGGCATTTTCTATGTTGGTGATTATGAAACCCCTAAAATTATTTTGTTGAACCTAGAGATGCAATAAATTTTGCTTTAATATTTAATGTCCTAGTCTTGATAGCTGGTGTTACTAAATGCAATAGTAACATAGAGGAATGGTATTCTAATATATTAACTAATGTGCTTTCTCCTTAGTGATTCTTTCTTAATCTATGTCCCTTCCGTATTCAAAGACTTTGAGATAGCCATTGCCTTAGGGCTGGGTTGTTACTTTGGAAAAGAGAACAAAAGCATCAAATCCCTGGCTTTGGAGTTTCAAAGACTGAGATTCAGGCACAGGACAAAAAGATCTGGAATGATAAGTACTTTCAGTCAGAACCAGTTTTTCCTACACACCCACCCTCAGTCTAGATGAAGTTTGCCACTGGGAGGGAGACAGAAGGATCATGCCAGGGGAAACAATGGTGTTTAAGCAGCTCTGGGAGTCCAAGCAAGTGGAGGGTTGAGAATGCTGGAGCCTCTAGGTAGTTTTAGTGGATCTGAGCAGGGAGAGAGGCTCTGTGAGTGAGGTCAGGGAACCAGAGAGCCTCACAGAGTATCCTCAGGCCCCAGCTTTGCAAAGAGGACACTGGAATAAATATGATTACACAGAAGTTCTGGACAAATGGGTGCAAGAGAGCTGCAGAAAGTTTCCCATGATCCCACCCAGAAAGGCTCAAGAAAACAGAGAAATCTGACTTGCTCAAGAAGAGGGGTTCAAAAGTAGCTGAGAATACCAAAGAGAATGGAGGCCATTCAGGTTTGAAAAGTGATCCAAGTAGAAACCTGATAAAACATGGGTGTCTCAAGTGGATGCATGGAAGAAGAGATGACAACCACCAGTGTCTTGTCACCATGTAAGCCCCCCAATAGTAGCTTCAACCTAGGGATGCAGGTGGAGACCCTGGATGTGCTGAACTCTAGTGGAACAATCTGGCAGCAATGGCTTCAGATAAGACACTGTGACCTTTAGCTTTATACTAAAGATAAAGAAAGAAAATTTATACCAAGATTTCAATTTACTTATTTTTGATTCCAAAATCTGAGCCAATACACTTTACTAGAATAATAATGAATCACTTCCATATTATTCAATAAATAGTGTGGTGACAACTGCCTCATCATGTTGAAAAGAAAATGACTCCTTATGTCAAAATAAATTCCAGATGGATCAAAGATTTTGAGTTACAAAATAAAACCATTAAGAGAAAACATGGGGAAATATTTCTTTAATTGTGTAATGTGAGAGGCCTTTCTAAACATGACACAAAACAGAGAAACTGTTAAGGAAACTGCCAAATAATATAAACAAAGTTAAAAGATCAATGGCAAAAAGAAAGAAAAAAATGTGGCTTCATATTTTATAGTCAAAGAGCTAATTTTCTAATTTACATAAAGTTTGTACTAATTAGCAAGAAAAAGACCAAAAAAATATAAAAATGAGCAAGTAATATAATTAGGCAATTCACAGATATAGAAACAAAATGGCCAATAACCTATAAATGATTATCAGTTCTGACTCAAAAAAAATGCAAATCACATATAAGTTTTCATCTATCAGACTGACAAACTTTTTTAAAGTTCAATAATACCCAGTAATAATCCAATTATGCAGAGACAGGGTATGAAGAAGTCTGACATTTTTGTTGGAAGTTTTAATTGATGTAAATGTATTTTAGTGCAATTTAGTAATAATGATTAAAATCAACAATGCATAAACATTCTTTGACTTTGCAAGCCCACTATTAGGATTTGACTCTACTGGAAAAAATAATTTTCCCACTGATTAGAATGTTTTTTACAGAATTATGTACAACAAGAATAACCAGGAAAATAATCCAAAGGCTTATTAATATGAATATGGTGAAATATATTGTGATATACTCATAAAACAGGATATTATGCAGCCTAAAATGATACATTTTTATGGACTCAAACAGAAGGTCTCTAAGGCATTTGATAAAGCAAAAAAGCAAGGTATATATTAGTGTTTATTATACAATCCCATTTGTGAAGACTTTGAAAAATATATATACATACAAATACATGCTCATATGTCATATCTGGGCTGATAGATACAATTATATTTTTCTACAAAAAAATATATATATATAAGAAGCTGAATGGTTACCTTTGAAGAGAGAGATTACTGGGGACAGAGTGGTGGCCTGGAAAAAGCAGGGTGAATTTTAGTTCTCTTAACTTTCTGTACTCTGTGCATACATTATTTTTATTTTTGTTTTCAAAAATAACCTTTTTATTTTGAAAAATCAAAAACATTAGAGTTGTTTAGTTTTTCTTGTTTTATTAAAAAAAATCACCCTTCAGTATTACAGTAAAATGTTCCTCTAGAGACCCAGGCAGCTGCAGCTGCCAGCAAGGAGAGAATTTTGTTAGACTTAGCATATTTATAAATCACTGGTTTTGTTATTGCAAATACCTGATTTCATTTCCATATCCCAAATGAGTTCTGTGAACCCTACCTCAAACTAATTCAAACCCTAAGTAAACGTCAGTGGTCTGCAGGTATTCACCATTTATAATTAGACCCTAGTTAAATCAATCAGTAAGAAAGTGTCAGAACATATTTCTAAGTCTCGTTTCCTAGTGGTTTTGGTAAAACGGGTATGGAGAATCAAGACAATGGAAGACATGTCAACTACTTTCGGGCAGGCATTTCTCTCTTCCCTCTCCTCTTCCTTTGCCATCCTCCAGCTAAATCCCACCAGCACTCCAGTCACAGCTTCAATGCCACTTACCCACAGAGGCGTTCCCGCACTGCTTCTCTAAAGATGGCTCCCCTCCATGCTCTCCTTCTCATTCTCTACCTTGGCTGCCTAATGATTTCCTTCCTGGCTCTTATTATTCATTGCAATGACTTATTTGTCTGTGCAATTGGTTTTTGTCTGTCCTCATTGGAGTGTATGCTCCATAAGAGCAGGGCCAGGGCCGGCCGAGTGGCTCAGTTGGTTAAGAGCTCGCTCAAGAGTTTGAGCTCTGAGCAACAACGCTTCGAGTCCAGCCCGAGCTGAGCAGCCGCTGAGCTGCCAACAGGTAGCAGGATGGCTCAGCTAAAAAAAAAAAAAGCATAAGAGCAGGGCCTAGGCTCACTTGTCTAATGCCCACTTAGTATAATCCTAGCACATAAATAATAATCAATAAACGCTTGTTATAGAAATAAAAATATGATTGTGTGTGTGTGTGTGTCTGTGAGAGAGAGAGAGGCTATAATATTAACAAATCTAGGTATATTAAGTGCATACACTGTGTGTAATATTCTAAATATATATATATATATATATAATTATATTATATTAATGCCATACTCAAAACAACTATATGAAGTAAATCCTATTATTATTCCTATTTTACGGATAAGAAAACTGAGGTATAAAAAAAGTAACTTGACCAAAGTCACAATCAGCTTATATATATACACACACACACACACACACACACACACACACACACACATATATAGTCAGCTACATGTATTGTGTGTATAATTCACATTTTTATGTAAAGTATATAATAGAGATTTGGTTTTCTTTTAATTTTTAGCTACAGAATGAAATGGAAACTCTACCCCCAATGAACCACTGGGAGAGCCATCAAATTAGAATACTTAATTCTACTTCTCTTTGACATGGAAGGACAAAGCGCATTTCTCATGAATAATGACAGAGGACTTCCTTCTGCTTCCATCCTTTGGAAAAGTACATCAATTTCTTCCAGAAACTCTGCAAGTAGCTTCACAGCACCCACTCCGTGCACACTTTTGTATAACTACAGAGGACTCCAATGAAGTCAAAAGCAGCCAGTGACCCATTCTATCGTATGCCGAATATAATTATCACTTCACTATTTATATCTGGCATGTGATTACGTGGTGTCATCATTATCTTCAGCAGAAGCAACAAAAATAATTCTGAAGCATAGTGCCTGGTGTTTTGAAATACCACATGAAAACAGATTCCTTTTACTTTATGGATTCTTCAATAAAAGAAGATAGTGTGCATAATGCAAACATGGGACATTTTCTATGCAAGCTCAATGAGAATGAATCGAAACAAAAGGACTAATGCAAAAGAAAGATTAATTTACCTTGACAAAAATATCCTAATTCATTGCTGAATTCTTGTTCCTAAAGTCTTTCTTTTGTTTTTAATGCACATGGGTCAAGGCTCTGTAAATTGATATGCAGCCTAAAACAGACACACTAATTATAACAGTGCACATGTACTTCTTTCTTTTACCCCATGGCTTTATTCATATCAGTCAGAAAAATCATGCTTGTAAGTCCCATTTTTTTTGTTTGTTTGTTAGGTTTTTTAAAGATTCTTATTGGGGAATTGGGGGAAGGGGAACAGACAAGTTGCTGTCCTTTTGTTCTTCAGTCTAGTTGTGGAGGACGTTGCTTCACTGGCCCAAGTTGGCACCATCATTGTGCTCTTCCCTGGCAAGGCAGATCAGTCGCCGGCTTCTGGACGGCCGCTCACGGCAGCTGCTGGCCGGTCACTATGGCTGCTGGCTACACACAGTAGCCCATGGCAACCCACTGCAACAGGGGCTGCAGCCTACGCCGTAGGCAACTCATGGCAGCCCAGCTCCAGGTTAAGCTATTGTTCAGCATCGTAGCTGTAGAGGGCAGTGTCACTGGCCTCATATGTGGGATCCGAACCGGGGCCTTCTGGCATCCCAAGCCAGCTCTTAACCATCATGCCACTCTGCCGGCCCTAGTAACTCCCATTTTTTAAAACCATAGTTACTAACAGGATTCTCTGAAATCAGTTCTCCATAAAGTGTGTTTATGGATTTGAAACAACCAGAGAAACAAACTTTAAGCAGAACAAGTAAACTACTGTTAATTTTTTTTTAAATATTAGTGAGTATAATATCATTATCAAACAATCAAAATCACTTTAGACCAATGGTTCTCAATTGGGACAATTTTTCTCCCAATGGACATCCAGCGATATCTGAAGACATTTTTTATTATTGTGAATTGGGGGGAGGAGGGATGCTACTGACATCTCTTAGAAAGAGGCCAGGGAGATATCAAGTAGATGGTTGAACATACATATGTTAAGCTCAGGGTAGAAATCAGGACTGGAGATATAAAATTCTAAGGAGCACCACAAGTAACATGTTTGCTGCCAGACCCTTGGGAGGCAGCATCATAGAGTTTTATATTATTATATATATTACTCTGTTTGCTAAGTCTTTTGATTTGGAATAATCAGTTATTATTTCTCTAAAATAGAAGGTAAACAATTTTAATAGAGACTGTAACATTATGTCATTTATAACACTACTGACATCCAATGATATGACTACAATGATGTGTTACAAGTATACACGAGCATACAGGGGAAAAAAATGATAGTATTCAAAGGGAATGTGTTTCTCTAGATGTGGCTAAACACACACGTTAACTTGACCAAAAAATAATAATACAAGTTTAAAGTTTCTTCAGAGCACTATTTAGTAATGCAAAAACATTTAATGTCACATATTCTTAACAGAAGTATAATTTGATTTTATTGTCCTATTTCTTTATGTGTAATGTATTGTTGTATTGCTTTACATATAACATCAAAATATCAGTTCTTTGGTCCTCCAAGACAATTTAATGCACAAAAGAAATTTGGAGAATTTGGATAAAAGTAGTTTTTATCTTGAATTATCAAAATAGCTACTTTCATTTCTCCATAATCCAATTCATATCAATGAATAAAATCTTAATTTATTGGTAATATATCACAACATTAACCAGATTTATTTTTAAAACCATGGTCTCAGCTACAAACAGTTTTCAGAATCTAGAAATTTTTATTTTTGTAAAATATATTACTTAATTTATGATTTTATATCTTATATTTATATGGCTAAATGTTTCAGAGTTTTAAAACAACTTACATATATTGTATCTCATTTGATAGTGGAAAACCCATTCATATTAGGTAAAACAGGTGTTATCTTCATTTTTCAGATGAAACTGAGATAGAGATAAAGGACTTTGCCCACAAATGTGGAACCAGCTTTGGGAGAAAACTGACCACAGGACCCAGGTGCCTGACATCCAGTCAGTATCTTTGTATTGACTAATGTAAGTTGTCACTCTGCTGGGTCAGAGGTTAATTCTTCATTTTAACCAGTTTGGTAATTATCAGTCATGGTGTAATAAATATAAATAATTTAAAATTATCAATGATCAAAAATTGAATCTATATCCTCCTGAGAGCTTGAGAAGAAACTCATAACTAGAGAACAGTTTCCCATATGAGATACTGCTACAGAAGGAGACTAAAATGACCAGAAAGAGAAAACGTGCCTGGTTTTATTTGTATAGGGTCTTCAAGTCTCTTTTTACAGAATCTTGTGCTCAATAAAAATTTTATTTAACATCTAGATTGACTACGGTGGAAACTTTTTCCCATTTTTCAAAGGATGGAGCTCTTGGAGGAAAGCAACATATTCGTATAGCCTTGTGATTCGGCCCCACATGATAGAGTCATCAGTGCATGGAAAAGAGTGTCTGGGTCACACAAATGATCCAGCTGAACAGTTAATGAGTGGTTATCATTGGCTCAGTATCAACTGGGTGGGAAATGAATAGAAAATCCCAAATGTAAATTTGTTTAACATTTGCCATCAGTGACCTAGAGAAATAGAGAGCTTATTTAAGTTTGCAGCTGGATAAAAGAAAATGTCTTTTCTAGCAGGAAAAATCTTAAAAATGAAGAGAAGGCATACAACAGAATCAGAATTTCACATATCTTTGATTAATTAGAAGAAAGTTGTTGGGGAAATGATCAAGATCAACAGAACTAAGAGCAGTATAGTATCTTTTAGAAAATGAGATTATAATACAGAATGAAAAGTTATTGGCAATTGTTTGAACTTTTGATGTCTGCTTCTGTAACCTAAGTTCACAGTGGACACACACACACACACACACACACACACACACACAAAGAAATACCAAAAAGAAATAGAATTCAGATGGAAAAAATTGTGGCGGGTATCTAGTATTTTATATAGAAGCTTTCCTTTCCTTTAATGAGACTCAGAAACTTCTAGTAAAAGAATAATTTTCCTTAAGTGTTGTTCCTATCACATGTGTGTGTGTTTGTGTGTATACCTATATGTTTTATGAAGTAATATACCCACTGGGTAAAATAAAAGCATGAGAGGCAGTGGAGGACATTGCTATTTTTTCTTTTTAAAAAAAAAACAGGTTTAAACACTAAGTGAGTAAGCCAAAATTATGCAAGGAATAAAGTATGCAACAATGTGTTAAAAATAAAATTAAAAATTTGTTTAATGCTATGTTTATGCTGCTCTACTGGACAATTCTGCCTCCTCTATCTAGCCTTATTCAAAGACAGATCATTGAAAGTAATGTAAAATGTTTGAAAATTACAAACCTCAAGCCATGAAATAGATGATGGAGAAAACTAATCAGATCATGCTGAAAACTTTTCTGTCTAACTTGGCAAATGCTCAAATGAAGAGTAGTTCATTATCCATTGGCCTCAACCCTTTTTCCTAAGAATTTCCACAGATTTTAGATGAATTATTTTTATAAATTGTATGTAGTATAAACTGAGACCATGGCAAGGCCCTGCAGTTCAGACAGAAAGGACAAACAATAATTTCTGTTATTTTTTAAAAATCAATTTTCGCTTCTGAGAGGGATTTTGCTATTTGAAGAGAGAGCAAAAGAACAAGAACCTCCATCTCTATCTGTCATGAACTAGGAGACACATAACTTTTCTGTAAAACAGCATCCTCTTCGCCCCCTCATTCAACACCAAGACAAACACTGTAAAATGTGCCAGAGTTTTCAGAAAACAATGAATAATTGATTAAGTCATTGTAGTTAATAACTTGGGAGGAAAAATTTATACTTTTTAACTGTTTCCATGGACCAGTCTACTTAAAAATGTACCCACTTGGTTTGGAAGTACAATACATAATCTGTGATGAAATACTTCTCCGTTTTTTGACCTTTCAAATATGCTAATTTTAAAACAGACCTTCTATAATGCTTTGTGAGTGTGCTCACATGCGTGTATAAAGACAAACATGTATGTGAAAGACAGGGATATCCCATCACTAGAATTCTGTTTTCTGTTATATAATTAGCCATTCTCTGACTCCAAACCTTTGGTCGGGAGTCCAGAATTTAAACTTAAAGAGGTCTGCTTTAAGTAGGAATTTAACCTGAGTCTCAATATTTTTCTATGTAGTTCCATAGAAGAAATTAAATGGTTTAGGACAGCTGCAATTCATGAAAATTTTATTAATTTTCACTCATTATTTCATGACTAATTGTAAAGGAAGGCAGCAATGAAAAATGTGGAAACACTGGGATTATCCAGAAACTTCCTGGATTTTTTTATTGAAGGATTTGCAAAAGATATGTGTTCTGAAATATTTTTAAGAAAGCATGAAATACCATGTCACATCACATTAATTTATAGATATTGTCACACATGCTAAAAATATGGCCTATTCATTCTTGCCAAAAACAGCCCTTTCTAAAATCAGCTTTGAATGTGAAATGTATTGCATCTCTTCCTGTATTTAGTTGATAACTCTGCCATCCTTGATTTTTTTCAAGTGCTTTTTTATTCAATTTCTAGCTCTACAAATAGCAACAATTTATGGTTTAAAATTATGTCAAATTAAGCAAATAAAAGTGTACTTCTTTTTATTTCTCTCACTCAGATTTCAAAATGAGTCCGCTTTCCTTTCTGTCATATTTTCCCTAGCTCTGCCGTAACAAAATACTGTGGCTTAAACAACAAAAATGTATTCTCTCACAGTTCTAAAGGCTAGAAGTCTGAGATCAAGGTGTCAGCAGGGTTGGGTCCTTCTGAGGCCAGTGAGGGAAAGATCTAGTCCAGGGCTCTCTCCTTGACTTGTAGATAGATGGCTTCTCCCTGTGCCTTTTTACATGGCCTTCTTTCTATAGGTGGGTTTGTCTCCAAATTTCCCTTTTTTACAAGAATACCACTCATACTGAATTGGGCCCTACCCTAAGGACCTCATTTTAACTGGATTACCTCTGTAAAGACCCTATCACCATATAAGGTCATATTGAGGGACTGGGAGTTAAGACTTCAACATAAGGATTTGGGGGAGGGGCACACAACTCAAAGCATAACATCATTGTAAAGCTTCTCTTTATGTAGAAAATTCTTCATGTTAAAAAAATGTTATCTGAGCTTTTTCTGCCATCTTGGTGCCTGTGGAGACCTGCTGGGAACAGAACTTCTAAAATGACAAATATGTCTGGGAGGCTGTGGTCCAAGGCCCTTTGTGCTATAAGTGGGGTCTCCAGAACCAGAGAGAGCACATAGCTCTTCTTAAAATTGAAGGTGTTTATGCTCGAGATGAAACTGAATTCTACCTAAACAAGAGATGTGCCTGTGTGTACAAGGCAAAGAACAACACAGTGCCTCCTGGTGGCAAACCTAACAAAGCCAGAGTAACCTGGGGAGAGATAACTCATAATCATAGAAACAGTGGCATGGTTTGTGCCAAATTCCAAAGCAACCTTCCTGCTAAGGCCATAAGACACAGAATCCATGTAATGCTGTATAATCCATGTAAAGCAGATTTGTTCCCTTGTAAAAAGAAAAATTACCTGAGTAAAGAGGAAAAAAAAATCAGATCATCTCTCTGTGGGTGTGACCATCTTGGATCTGTGCATAGGCAAGCCTACCATCCAAACAGATTCATTTGAGTTTGTCCTAGAAATTAAAAATAAATAAATAGGGCCAGCCGAGTGGCTCAGTTGGTTAAGAGCCAGAGGTCTGAGCAACAGGGTCACCGGTTTGATTCCCACATGAGCCAGTGAGCTGCATCCAAACTGAGCTGCCACTGAGCTGCCAACAGGTGGCAGGATGGCTCAGCTGATAGGAGCATGTGCTCCTAACAACAAGGTTGCTGGGTCAACTCCCAAATGGGATGGTGGCTGTGCCCACCTGCAACTAAGATTGAACACGGCACCTTGAGCTGAATGGCCACAAGCTGCCGACGGGTGACCGGATGGCAACTGGACTTGGAACTGAGCTAGCTACACCCTCCACAACTAAGATTGAAGGATAGCAATTGGTTGTTCCCCTTCCCCAATTCCCCAATTTAAAAAAAAAATCTAAAGTAAATAAATAAATATAAACAAATAAATACATAAACTATATCAATTAAAACTTTTTTAGTTCCAAGTGACAGAGAGCCTAACCCAATTAAACAAAAAATGAAATATATTGGTTCCTGTGACTGGAAAGTCTAGGGGTAGTACTAGGTGGGTGTATCTGAATTCAGGTCTCAAGCAATGTCATCAAGATAAAATTTTTCAACATTTTTTTCTACATTACTCAGCTCTGTCTTTATCATGTTGTCTACATTGTCAAAGTTTAAGTCCAGAAGGAAGAAATTTTCCAACAATCATCTACAAAATTCTCTTTGTGTCTTGCTGTCTCACATTGGGTCATGATGACTGGGGAAAGGGGCAGATCTGAATCAAGTCTGAACTCACAAGCCACATATCTAGGGGAAGTCACTTCTAACTGATTGGATGAACAATGAGAGAAAAATTGATCACTAAATAAACATCAAAAGGTGTTACCAGAAGTGGGGTAAATGGATACAGGATGCCAAAATCAACAAATATCCATTACAGAGGCTGATGTGACAAACCCAGAAGTCAGTGGGTCAACTCGGAGATAATATTTCCTTACTTATACACGACCTCCATCGATTCAATAAATATTAGCAATGGGTTTTAAAAATCCATCAGGATTCTCATATAATGCTGAATTTATCTGTAAAATGAATATCAGCTAAACCTCTGATTTTTGCATGCAAAACCCCATGTCAACTACACATCTGCAGAAGATGCCCAATAACTAAGAATAATAGCTCTGGTTTATTGGACTTGAATAACCAACGTGGCTCAAAAATGCAGAGAAATACAGACAACAGCCAAAAGAGAATGAGCCTAAGTGAAACGAGGAAAGATATTTCTTTCCAAGTAGCCTTTTTCTGTCTCTTGAGCAATAAAAATATCCAATACTACATCCATTGAGGAGAAACCAAGAGTTAATTTTCCAATAGACTAAGAAAAAGGAAATTTCTAAAAATGTTATTTGAAGGCCTACGTTACTAAATCTATCTATCCTCAGTTCATTAAGACAAGTGTCACAATTAGTGGAAATGATATTTCTGGATCCACACCCATCTAGATGATGTAAATAAACTATGACAAATTATTATTTGCAGAGCTTTCATTTCATATTTAGGACCTAGGATCTGGAACATAATCAAGAGAATATAATTGTGCAGCAGCTTTTTGGTTAGAGATTAACTATTTGTGTTCTAGCTGATTTTGTGATATTGTTCCTTAGTATTATATACTTTTTCACTTTAAGATAAACTTAGTAGATCTAGACTGTCTCCACCTTTGAATTTGTCTTCCTTTTTTTGCCAAAAGTGGGAAGGAAGCCGTGAGCCTAAGAAATGTAATGAACTTTACCATTTTTAAGCAAGAAGTGTGGTCTGCATTACGTATAAGCATACATCACTGAAAATTAAGGTTGTGCTTTTTTTTTTTTCATTTTCTCTATTGGGGAAGGGTCTAGCTCCCTCCCCTTCTATTTATCTATCAAAGGAGCTTGAAGAAAAGGAGAAAAGATTAGACCAGGCAAAAGAACACTTTGGAGTCTACTTAGTATGAAGAGTTACAATTATCAACTTCCCTACAGGACACACCAAAGAACCAGCTGAAAGTGGTTAGGAAGCGTCAGCAATTTTAAATGTGTTACTAATTATTTCTGTACCTCATCAACAACTCAGCACTTTTATTCCTGGTAATTATGACTCACCCTCTTCATCCATTTATCATTTCAATTAACTTTTTCTATTATCGGCATTTGCAAGGCTTCATAAAAAACGTGACTCAAAAAAGGCACTAAAAGGCACTACGTCATTCAGAGACCCACCCTCCGGCACTTCTCTCCATAACCATAGCCTGCCTATTCTTGCTCTGCTCTTTGATTTCAGTGGGACGACTAAAGAGTGAGCACATTGTTGCTGAAAATCTAAGTCTGGCTCTGACAAGGCTTTTCATAATGTCATAAGAACTATATTTTGAGTACTTATACTCTGAAACCTTTTGAACACTACACAAATGTCAGCAATAGATATGAATTACCATATATATGTATAGGTTTTAATCCTAACATTTTTAATATCCATGAGGTCAGAAATTCTCATTGTATTCCTAAAAGCCTAAATCTAAAAGTACCTGAACTGCAGATTGCATTCAATATATACTTGCTAAATGAACAAAAAAATAAAAGAATGGATATTGCCTAACATACAAATAAAATCTAATAAGAAAATATTTCAATATTTATAACATTGAATTCATTCTACAGGGGATGAATTATGTTGCTAGAAGGTCATTGTTCAACTGAGCACTTCGATGAATGTCTAAGTTTAGGAGAATAAGCCAGAAAGCATGCAATTATTTTCCAAAATATTGGGGGATCCCTGAAGTGGAAAAGAGGTAACCTGGAGAGTAGTGCTCAATAGAGGGGGGTAGAGGGGTGGAGAGAGGGAGGGGGAGGAAGAGAGAGAGAGAGAGAGAGAAAGAGAAAGAGAGAGAATGAGAGAGAGAGAGAAACCCTGGATGGCAGCAGAGCCCTGAAGGGACTTAAGAGAACAAGAATATCTAATATGGAGTTTTAGAACTGTTTGCTCTAAAATATGCCATATAGTAAACTCTTCTACCTTCCTACAAAATATTCAGTAAATTTTATGGTTTTTTCTAGTGTGAGAATATTCTTTGGGGAAACTTAAGAAGTCTGCAGTTTCCTGCCTTACTAGAAACATTGCTAGGCAAACAGACTTCACAAGAAAACAGGATTATGAAATTGTTTAAATTTCATAAAATCCTTGGGTGGGAATTCCTTGGGTTGGATTTGCTATGAAATCCTTGACTGGGAATTTTTCTGAAATCTTGCAAAGACTGATGGCTTACACAAGTCATCAGTGAGATTGAGGGTGCAACTCAATTCTCTCTAGATCAGATGGTGAAGGGAGACCAAGCTGTCATCTAGGCCCCATGCTGCCTGCTCAGGATGAAAGAATAAAATGCATCTAGATAAAACTTGGCAGCCTGGAAGGAGTGCTAGTTGGGCAGCCAGAAGACAGGGGAGTCAGAAGTACCAGTGATAGAGGTCAAAGACAACTTTTAAATGGAGCAATATTTTTTTTATCAAACAGGCATTATGGCACCAAATCAGAGCTGGCTTCATGGGCAAACAACCAATGCAGTCAAAGAGGGCTCCACACTCAGAAAAGCTTTGCACTTGGAATTTAATCCTCTGCAGTCTCTGTCTTGAAATGACAATTTAAGGAAAACAAGGCTTAGAGAAGTTAACTTGGTTAAGCTCATCCACCCAGTGAGATAATTTGAATTTGCTCTGGGTAAGTGAAATCTGGCGGGAAAATTGAGCCACACTCAGGAGTAGCCCACCTTCTACTACCTCCCCACCCACCTTCCCACCTACCCAGAATGGGCTCTTGGCCACCTAGCCTCTACCCAGCCTCGTTAGCATGCTACTCCCTATGACACTAATACCCCAGCCTTGAAGGAGGGAAGTTTCATGATCTTTAGCCTCTGAAGTGCCTGGGTACAGGTACAGAGAGGGCTGGTATTAGGGACATACCCCATGACATCCTAAATCAGACCAAGGCAGTGAATCTCCCTACCCTGGGTTGGCAGAAACAGAAAATGTACTGGACCACTTGTCAGGGGCCTTTCACCCACTGCCAAGCCAAGTACCAAGCACATCCCAGAGTAGAGGATACAATCCAGAGGGGTTCCTCTATCCAGTATGGACTGGGACATGGGCCTGTGGGAAGAAGGGGTTAACTTCCTGCCCCATTTGGAGCCCCGTGTTTTTATTTTGCCCTGGGTCCCGCAAATTGTATAACCATCCATGCAGCAGATAAACAGGGAAATTTAACTACATCTGGAAACTTAATTCCCAATTTGATTATCATCTAGCTTTGCATTAAAATAGGTAGAAGAGGAGAAAAATAATTTTATAATTAGACTTGCAACTAAAAGAGAACACCTAGAATTCCATTATTTCACAACAGCCATATTTCCATGGTAATGTTTATCTTGATAGTTTAATTTATGTATGTCAATTTATTTTTACTCATATTCAATTTATTTTTACTCATATTCAAAATTCTACAGAAAGATCATTGGACCGGCAGTTAAGAAAAAGTTGTTCTAGCCCTAACAGTGCCACTAACTTGCTATGTGAGATCGAAGGGGTCTATCACTCCTCTGGCTTTTAGATTCTTTGACTATAAAATGAAATAGGTTGATTATGTTTGCTGAGTGGCACTCCAAGGTCTACAATTTTGATTCCTGCATGCTCATTCTTCAGAAATTTCATGTACTCATACAACTTCAACAACAAGACATAGGCACATGTCTCCAAAATTGTAAAAATGATTATTGTTGGTACTTCCTAGAATAAGTGCTTTATATCTATTATCTCCTTCAGTCCTCAAGTTTTTTATAAGAAAAGATTGACTACTGTTCAACTCATTTCTAGATAAACAAATATTTATATTTTTAATTTTTAATTTTTTTTAAATCAGTTTTGGTAAATTAGACTTGTCGAGGAAGCAGGCAATTTTGCTAAATTGTCTAATGAGGAAGCAGGCAATTTTGCTAAATTGTCTAATGTTCTACCATAAAATTGTTTGGAATATCCTCTTATGTGTTTATGTCTGCAATGCCTGTAGTGGTGTCCCTTTTCATTTCTGCTGTTGACTGTTTATGTCTTCTCTTTTATTGATCAGTTAAGATGAAAGTTTGTCAGTTTTATTATATTGACCACTTTATGATTGTTTTGTATTTCTGTACTTTCTTAACCACACCAGAGCACTACCTGGTTAGCACCACAAGTGGCACACCCAAAGGGTGGTCTCAACAGGCACAAGCACCCACTGGGGTAAATCCCCCTTCAAAAATTCAGCCCCTACACAGCAGCGCATACACTGTGGGCATAGCCAATCCACACAGCCAGACAGCCTGGGAATCAACCCCACCCACTAACATGCCAAAAGCAATTAGAGCTCAACTACAACAGAACACACACGACACACACAGGGACTCTCCTGGAACACATACATAGGTGATCAGGAAGACTATACCACTGGACCACACAGGACACATACTACATAAGGTTACCTGGCAAGGTCTGAGAGAAAGAGATCTACCTAATACACAAAAGCAAACACAGAGAAGCAGCCAAATGATGAAACAAAGAAACATGTCCCAAATAAAAGAACAGGAGAAACCTTCAGAAACAGAATTAAATGAAATGGAGGCAACCAAGCTACCAGGGACAGAGTTTAAAACACTGGTTATAAGAATGCTTAAGGAACTTAGTGAGAATTTTGATGAAGAGATAGTAAGCATAAAGAAGGACATAGAAAACATAAAAAACAACCAGTCAGAAACAAAGAATGTAATAAGTGAATGAAGTATACACTAGAACAGCAGTTCTCAACCTTTCACAGGGGTCGCCTAAGACCATTGGAAAACACATATTTTCGATGGTCTTAGGAACTGAGACACCACTCCTCTGTCCGTCTCCAGGCCCACATGCAGATAACACTCACATACGATTACCCGGCGACCCCTGTGAAAGGGTCGTTTGACCCCCAAAGGAGTCATGACCCACAGGTTGAGAACCGCTGCACTAGAAGGAATCAGCAGCAGATTAGATGAAGCAGAGAATCCAATCAGTGATTGAGAAGACAAAGTAGCAACAGACATATGAAAAAATGCTCAACATCACTAATCATTAGAGAGAGGCAGTAAAAACCACAATGAGATACTACTTCATTCCAGTCAGAATGGCTATCATCAATAAATCAACAAACAGCAAGTGCTGGTGAGGATGTGGAGAAAAGGGAAGCCTCATGCACTGTTGGTGGGATTGTAGATTGGTGCAGCCACTATGGAAAATAGTATGGAGGTATCTCAAAAAATTGAAAATGGAACTTCCTTATGACCCAGCAATTCCACTCTTGGGTATCTATCCAGAGAAATCCAAAACAGTAATTCAAAAAAATATATGTTTATTGCAGTACAATTCACAATAGCCAAGACATGTAAACAACCAAAATGCCCATCGGTAGACAACTAAAGAAACTGTGGTACATTTATACAATGGTGTATTACTCAGCCATAAAGAAGAATAAAATCTTACCATTTGAAACGACATGGATGGACCTACAGAAAATTATGCTAAGTGAAATAAGTCAGATGAAGAAAGACAAATACCATATGATTCCACTTATATGTGGAATCTAATAGAACAGAATAAATAAGCAAACTAAACAGAAATAGACTTGGAGATATGGAGAAAAAACTGATGGTTGTTAGATGGGAGGGAGTTGTGGATGGGGGATATGGTAAAGGGATTAGAAAACATAAATTAGTAGTCGCAATATTGTCATGAGGATATGAAAGACAGTTTGGGGAATATAATCAATAATATTGTAAAGATTTTATAGGGTATCAGATGGGCACTTGTCTTAGGGAGACCACTTCATGGACTATGTAGATGCCTGACCATTGAGCTATACACCTGAAGCTATACAGTCAATTGCTATATGACAAAGAAAGCAAGAATATACACTGGGATAAAAACAGTCTGTTCAATAAATGGTGCTGGGAAAACATGCAAAAAAAATGAAACTGTACCACCTTCTTACACTATATACAAGAATAAACTCAAAATGGATTAAAGACTTAAGTGTAAGACCCAAAACCATAAAACACCTACAAGAAAATATAGGAAATAAACTCTCAGGCATTAATTTTAATAATATTTTTACTGATATATCTCCTTGGGCAAGAGAAAGAAAAGAAAAATAAACAAATGGGATTACATCAACCTAAAAAGTTTTTGCACAGCAAAGGAAACCATCAATAAAATGAAAAGACAGCCTACTGAATGAGAAAAGATATTTACCAATAATACATCTGATAAGAAATTAATATCCAAAATTTATATTTAAAAAAAACTCATACAACTCAACACCAAAAAAAATAATAATAATAATTTTAAAATGGGCATAGGACCTGAATAGACATTACTCCAAAAAGGACATGCAGATGGCCAATAAACATATGAAAAGATGCTCGATATCACTAATCATCAGAGAAATGCAAATGAAAACCACACTGAGATATCACCTCACACCTGTCAAAATGGCCATCATCAATAAATCAACAAACAAAAAGTGTTGGCAAGGATGTGGAGAAAAGGGAACTCTTGTGCACTGTTTGTGGGACAATGCAGCCACTGTGGAAAACAGTATGTAGGTTCCTCAAAAAATTAAAAATAGAACTACCTTATGACCCAGCAATTCCATTCCTGGATATTTACCCAAAGAAATCCAAAACACTAATTTGAAAAGATATATGCACCCCTGTGTTTACTTCAGTGCTATTTAAAATAGCATATATGGAAACAACTAAAATGCTCATCAAAAGATGATTGAATAAAGAAATAGTGGTACATATATACAATGGAGTATTACTCTGCCATAAAAAATGAATAAAATCTATACCCAGGAATAGAATTATTGGGTTATAGATGTAAATATAATCATATTTGAAGAGATAGCTTTTAGACTGGCTATTCTAATTTACCTCTAGCAGGTATGAGGGTCTCATATCCCTGACATACTTGGCATCATCCAGTTTTCCAAGTTAATAGATGTAAAATGATATTACTTTGTTGTTTTAATTTGGATTTTTTTCTGATTATAATTTAATTGAAAATCTCTTAATATATTTATTGGGCATGAGGGTTTTCTATTTTCTACATTGCCTATTCATATCTGTTGTTTTTCTGCTATCTTTTTCTTATTAATTCATAAGCATTACTTGTATATTCTGCACATTTACATTGTTAAAGATAATAATATCTAGAACATATAGGTTCTTAATTTTGTTAGCTCTTAACTTGCTTATGGTATCCCTCATTAATCAAAAATCATCCCAAAATCTAAAATGTAAATGTATCTGCTAAGAATGAAGGGAACCACTTTTTAAAGTGTTTTGGAGGAAGATGGCAGAATAGGTAAATGCTGTGCTGGCCTCCTCTCACAATCACCTCAAAATTACAACTAAGTTACAAAATAACCACCATTGAGAACTGCCTGAAATCTAGCTGAACAGAAGTCCTATAACTAACAATATACAGAAGAAGCCACATGGAGCCTGAGAAGAGGGCAGAGACGCAGAAAGAGTTGTTCCACAACCACATGTGGCTATTAAAAACTGGAAGGATATCTCGGCTGTGGTAGTCCACCCTGAGGACAGAGGGGTCCCAGCTCCACACCAGGCTCCCCAGCCCAGTGTTCCCGTGCCAAGGAGAGAAGTCCCCATAACTTCTGGCTGTAAAAACCAACTGAGGTTGTGGCTGAGTGAAATGGAGGGCAGCAGCAGTCCCAGGCAATCCTCTTTAAAGGTCCATGCAGGGACTTACTTGCTGATGGACTTGTTAATTCTGAGCTCCAGTGCTGGGGCAGCAGCTCAAAAGATGCCAGGGACACACAAGAGAGAACTGAGTTGTCTGGCTGCAGGGCAAGGTCTGGAGTGGCACCTTTTTTCCCCACAGAGAAGTACTATAAAAAAAAAACATTGTTCCTTTGTTGAGCCCTCCCCCTACCAGCATGCAGACACAGGCGAGTGCCATATCAGAGTCTCCATCAATCTGGCAAACACTCTTAGTTGCACCCTGCTGATTCCCTGAGACACCACCCAACTTGCATGACCACCCAAGCCACTTCGAATAGCTTTTTGATACAAATGGCCTGTCTTTGTTCATGCTGGGGACTTTCCTAAAATCTCTCAAAGGCTTGCAAACCCCAAATACGCATTACCTGGTCTGTGTGCTCCATACCTCTTGTTAAGCAGCCCCTAGCCCCACACTAGCTGTAGCTGGCCTCATTTCACAGCTTAGCCTCTCCCAGGTACCTCCAAGCCCACAACAATTAGCAACCATCTGCAGATCAATTTGTAGCTCATAGCAATTGGCCCTGGGCAGGGCACAGGCTGTGGCTGAACTTGGCCTACAGCAGGTCTCCTCTCAGGATACCCCAAGGCTGTCAGGCCCAGTGGCCAGCTTTGGACAGAGCCAAAGCATCACCCAGCTACCTCCAAGAATGACACACCAAAAGGGAAGACTTAGAAGTCACCAGAGCTGTGCTAAGGCAAACCCTGCTCTTTAGGGTCAGCCCCTGAACAATGCTCCTCCATTGTATGTCATGGCCAGTCCTCACAAACAATCAGAATGATAGTTAATCCCTCCCATTGACATGCAAACAGAAACCAAGGCACAACTATAACAGGAAGGCACACAGAACATATACAGGGGACACACCTGGAGCAACTGGCTCAGGTGACCAGGGAGACTGTGTCACTGGACCTAACAGGCCACCTCCTACATTAAGGCCATTCTACTAAGACTGAGCGACATAACAGCCCTATCTAATTGTAGAAACAAACACAGAGAGGCAGCCAAAATGGAGAGACAAAGAAAAATATCCCAAATGAAAGAACAGAACAAACCTCCAGAGAAAGAAAAACTGAAATAAAGAATACATTAGAGGAAATCAATAGCAGATTAAATACAGCAGAAGATCAAACCAGCAATTTGGAAGACAAGGTGGCAGAAAATACCCAATCAGAATAGCAAAAATAAAAAAGAATTTAAAAATTGAGGATAGTTTAAGGGGCCTCTAGGACAACATAAAGCATACCAACATTCACATCGTAGAGGTACCAGAAGGAGAAGAAAGAGAGCAAGGAATTGAAAACCTATTTGAAGAAATAGTGACTAAAAACTTTTTTAACCCGGTGAAGAAAATAGATAAGCCCAGGGAGTGCAGAGAGTCCCAAAGAAGATGAATCCTAAGAGGCCCACACCAAGACACATCATAATTAAAATGCCAAAGGTTAAAGACAAAAAAATAGTTTTAAAAATAGTAAAAGAAAAGCAGCTAGTTACCTACAAGGGAGCTCCCATAAAACTGTCACCTGATTTCTCAACAGAAACTTTGCAGACCAGAAGGAATTAGCAGGAAATATTCAAAGTAATGAAAAGTAAGGACCTATAACCAAGACAACTCTACCCAGCAAAGCTATTGTTTCTAATTGAAGGACAGATAAAGAGCTTCCCAGACAAGAAAAAGCTCAAAGAGTTCATCATCACCAAACCAATATTATAAGATATGTTAAAGGACTTCTTTAACAGGAAGAAAAACAATCAACAAAATGAATAATAAAATGGCAATAACTACATATCTACCAACAATTACTTTAAATGTAAATTCATTAAATGCTCCAATCAAAAGACAGAGAGTGACTGAAGGGTAAGAAAACAAGAACCTTACATATATTACCTACAAAAGACTCACTTCAGATCAAAAGATGCACACAGACTGAAAGTAAAAGGACAGAGAAAAGCTATTTCATAAAAATGGAAATGTAAAAGAAAAAATAAATAAAATAAAAGATGATGTAACAATACTTATATCAGACAAAAGAGACTTTAAAACATAGGACCAGCCGAGTGGCTCAGTTAGTTAAGAGTTAGCTTAAGAGCGTGAGCTCTGAGCAACAGGGCCACCAGTTCAATTCCCAGATGGGCCAGTGAAGTTGCACCGGAGCTGAGCTGTGGCTGAGCTGCCAACAGGTGGCAGGATGGCTCAGCTGGTGAGAACAACAAGACTGCCTGTTCGACGGTGGCTATGTCCACCTGCAACTAAGACTGAACTCGGCACCTTGCTCAGTGAATGGAGCATGCGCTCTAAACAACAAGGCTGCTGGTTCGACTCCTGCATGGGATGGTGGCTACTCCCACCCACAACTAAGATTGTACCACAGCACCTTAAGCTTAGAGGCCACGAGCTGTCTATGGGCAGCCAGATGGCAACTGGAACCCTCCACAACTAAGATTGAAGAGCAACAACTTGGCTGGAGTCCCTTCCCCAATTCCCCAACACTGTTTCCCTCCCCCAATTCCCCAATTTAAAACAAAAAAACAAAGGCTATATAACAAGAGACAATGAATGACCCAGTAATCCCACTATGGACAGCAATATAGAGGTTCCTCAAAAAGTTAAAAATAGAACTACCACATGACCCAGAAATTCCACTTCTGGGTATTTACCACTAATTTGAAAAGACATATGCACCCCTATGTTCATTGCACATTATTTACAATAGCCAAGATGTGGAAGCAATGTAAGTGTCCATCGATAGATGAATGGATAAAGAAGTGGTACATACATACAATGGAGTATTACTCAGTCATTAAAAATAATGAAACCTTGCCATTTGCAACAACATTGATCTAGAGGGAATTATGCTAAGTGAAATAAGGGAGGCAGAGAAAAATAAATGCCATATGACTTCACTTATATGTGGAATCTAAAGAACAAAATAAACAAACACTCAAAACAGAAACAAACTCATAGATAGAGAACATTTTGATGGTTGTTAGATGGGAAGGAGGTTGGGGGGGTAGATGGGTAAAAAGGGTGAAGGGATTAAGAAGTACAAATTGGTGGTTACAAAATAGTCATAGGGATGTAAAGTATAGGGAATGTAGTCAATAATATTGTAATAACTATGTATGGTGTCACATGGGTACTAGATTTATCAGGGTGAGTGCCTCATAAGTTATATAAATGTCTACTCACTATGTTGTATACCTGAAACTAATATAATATTGTATGTCAACTATAATTGAAAAATAAAAGTTACTAAAAGAAAGGAAAAAATGAAGGGAACCAATTTATAATTGGTATCATAAAAAGGCCAAATTTTAAATTAGAAGTTTAAAGACAAAATATGGGTGAATACCAGCATCAAAGGACCAGTTGAACCAATTAAAAAATGGGCAGAGGATATGAAGAGACATTTCTCCAAAGAGGACATACAGATGGCCAACAGGCATATGAAAAAATGTTCAAC
>NW_017731376.1:3702686-3750244 GCF_001890085.2 Hipposideros armiger | reverse complement strand
CTCAGAGACACAGAGGAAGAACTGAGGGTTGTTAGTTGGGAGGGGGTGGGGATGAAGGAGAAGGGGAAGGGATGAGACAGTACAAATTGGTAACTACAATATGGCCTCAGGGATAGAAAATGACAGTCTGGGGAACACAATCAATAATGTTGTAAATATTTCTTAGGGGGCCAGATGGACTCATGTCTTGTGGGGGAGAACACTTCATAGTTGGTGTAGAGGACTGACCACCACACTGTATTTCTGAAGCTGATGCTGAATAATATTGTATGTCAACTATAAGTATATATACATATAGTCACAGGACATGGAGTAGAGAGTGGGAATGGAGTCAATGGAATTGTAATAGATAAGCATGATATCGGGGGGAGGGCAATAGATGGGGAGAGGGGGGTTGTTACTTTGTGAGGGTGAAAAGGATAACTATTGCATTGTTCTGTCCACTGAAACTAACAATAAAAAAAATTTTTTTTTTAAAAAGGACCAGTTGAAGCAGGAGAGCATGGCTCTAGAACCACCTGTTTCAATAATTTTGGGTGCTTCTTAACTGTGATTCCTGCACAGGCCCTGTCTGAGACCAACTAAACCAGAATCCGCGGTGGTGGGCTAAGGAGCTATATTTTTATCAAGCTATTCAAGAAATTCCTATGCACACCAGAAATCAAGAATCGCTGATACAATCCCTACTGTGTTTTGAGTTTCCCTGTCAGGGTTCAGCAGCAAATTCCATAATAATTTAAATCCTTTATAAAAAATTTATATTTGATTTTTTTAATTGAATCTTAAAGGTTATTCTTTTCTACCTTCATCCCAACACTTTCTTTTTAAAGATTGTATATTTTATTTGCTCTTTTTAAATTGTTGCAAGTTAGAAAAAATAAGAAGCTAATTCTTTCATTGGTGGCTGTAAATGGTTTCATATTTGCAAAGTACCTTTTTGCTTTAAAAAAAAAAAACCTATTTCCCAAAGATTAAATACTGTATTCCAAGAATGAAGGCTGGCAAACACAACCAAATAATATATTTGGAAGTATTAAATTTATAGTTTTCATGTTCTAATTCTTTCTACATCCACATTCTCTCAGCACCCACCTTTAAGTGAAGTCTAGGAAGTTGAAGTTTATTAAATTTGGACTATACTTAAAAGCAACTGACAGCTGAAGGTTAAGTAGATGTGGGAAACATCAAGAAAGGAAAGTTTGACAAGGATTTCCTAAATAAAATCCTTCCTTGAATTTCACAGACAGCTTTAAATGCCAAACAAAACAGATAATGTAGTAAAGAGCTATAGGGAATATTCTCTTGGAAAAACTATTGTTTCCAGTGAATAATATCCACCTTTTCCTAAAACAACATTTGTTACATAAAGTAAATATGTAGGTATTTACAAAAAAGTCTGACATGTAGGTGTAAATCAGATATAGACATACAGATATATTCTTATTGAAACGTGAGTTCCAAAACATTTATAAACCTGTTCATGTTAAAAGGGAGGGAAATTCAAAAGTTTGATAATATAAATAAAATTTATAGAATACATTGGTTCATTAAGTTGTTTCACCAAAATATTTTCTTTCTTTTATTGTTGTACAATAAATTTTAATCACAGTAATAATTCCTCTAGAATATACATTCAAGGCATATCATCATTATCCAATCTAGAATTTTTAAAAACAAGACCTGCTAAAAGAAATGTTGTTTAACAGTTGCCATTAGGACATACTGCAAAAAGTATTTCTATAGAACAATAGAGAAAACTACATTCTAATATTGTAATTTAAATCTATATCTTTTTTTAAGTAACTGGCATAAGTACATTTACATAGTTTTATTTGTCAAGGAATGTGTTTTAATTGATGGATAGATTTTTTTAATATCCTAAGGGCATACTGAACTCTGGTCTCCCTAGGCAAAAGTTATGTTGGTTTGTTAGACTACTTATAGCCAATTTAAAGCTGAGACTCTTAAAGCAACCAAAACAAAAAATTTTAGTCCTAAAATTGAGACCACAACCACAAAGAATTTTCCACTCAAGCTGACTCTCTATAGATCATCACTTCATAAATAAAAGAAGATATAGCAGATTTAATCATTTTTGGGAAATCGTTTCCATTACGTGAATGATTGCTTCACATTCAGTGAGTCTCCCTGTCAATTCATTCAACAGGCACAAACAATAGTTAAAGACCCTAAGCGTTGTAAAATTAGCAATAACAGTTTACGCTTAATGTTCCTTACTACATGTCAGGCATCTTCCTAATTAATCCCCTATCTGCACCAGCAGCCGGAGTGATTCTAATACGGCCCCAGTTGGATCATGCCTCTGCTCTGCTCAGAGCCTGCAATAACAGCCCACCTGACAGCCTAACAGCCAGCATCCTCACGCTATCCTACAAGGCCCTACACCGTCTGTGCACAGGTTTTCACCCTTGCCTCATCTCCTACTACTTTGACTTGGGGCACAGTGGCTTCCTGACCATTCTTCCAACATGCCAGTTCCAGTCGGCCTTAGGGGTTTTACAGTCGCTGTCCCTTTGCCTAGAAACACTCATACCCAGCTATCTGCATGGGTTCAGCCCCTCACTTCCTTCAGATCTTTATTCCTAAATCACCTTTTTAGAAACACCTTCCCTGTCTGCCTTATCTAAGTTTGCATAACTCTCGTGCCTGCTTAATTTTTTCTCCTCAGCATTTTCTTCCTAGCACACTTTGGTTTTCTTATTTATTTTCTGTCTCCCCACTAGAATATAAGTTCCATGAGGGCAGAGATTTTGTCTGTCTTCTTCACTGCCATGGCCTCAGTGCCAGGTACAAGGCACATAATAGGCACTCAATAAATGTTTCTTGAACTAATGCAAGAAAAAATTAAACACCATCACTTATTTCTAAAGCAAATAAAAGACAACAGACTTGTGTAATCATAGAGAAATTTAAAGTATGGAAGCATTAAACATTAATAATAACAGGTTCGGCAGAAATCTCCTGCTTTAGCTATGATTCTCTACTAAAGTGAGAACTGGGAGGGAAAAACAGTCTCTTTTCTGTCCCTCAGTTCTGATCCATTTTAGGTACTTAATAAATAGTACTTGTATCCTCTTTGGCCCAGTTATTTCAATCTTCTGGCTTTGTGGCAGAGCTAAGTTTCTGCTGTGTATTAATCCGTAACATTTTAGCATCCAATCATTCTCAAAACTTGATTTGTATTCTTTGGTTTGACGGAATCTAGACTGGAATATTTCTTGGCATAAATAATATGGTTGGAAAGCACAAGAACTGTAATTGTGAGCATAAATCAGCACACAGAGCGGCCTCATTCTTGAGGCATCTAAGCCATGGCAGTGGCCCAAAATAACAATTCTCCTCAAGAACATTATGAATGCAGCATGCTGGCTGTGGCAACCGCCCTCCGTGAGTTCTCAGGTCTCGGCATCCACCATCAGACCCCACCTATCACCCCACTGTCCTGCTCTGCCTCGTGCGTGCCCACGCTGGCTTGCTCACCTTCATAGCCACCTGTTCAGGCTCAGCTGCGTTCTGTAACTAGTGACTGCCACAACTCGAGACTTCTAGTCGCTAGCTTGCCAATGATGATGGAAAGTTTGGGGCTACCAAGCAGTGGACTCTTAATAAGTACATATTAAATACTCTTTAAAGAGAGTCCAGGATAGTGTCCTGCCAATGTTGTCACCAGACTAGTTGAGCATGGCACAGTGGAAAGTTCACAGGCTTTGGGATTGGACAGACCTGGGTTCAAATTCCAACTTTGAGTTTTTAAAAAAGAGTTCACACTTACTGAAAACTTACGACACACAAGGCACTAAGCTAAGCATTTTATGTATATAAATTATTTGACATTCATAATGATATGACATGAGTATTATTACTCCCATTTTTACAGATGAGGGAATTGTGGCTTGTTAATATGCCCCAAGCCACACAGCTAATAAATGGCAAAGCAGGGATTTGACCCCTAATTTTTCAAATCTGTATTCTTAATGACTATTTTACGCTAACTTTGTGAGTTAGAGAAATAAAAATTAACTCTATTAGCTCTTAGAGATTTAAACAAGGAAAATATAAATAACCAAGAACACAGTGACTGCTCAATAAATGTGAAAAACCTATCTTTTTAAAACTGATGATATTTGAAGAATTATGGTGAATTATTCTGTGTTAATAGACTATTTTACACTTTTAAGGAGGAATCATTATTTCTGGAGATATATACAAAAATATTTATAGGTAGAATAACGTTATCTGAGTTTGCTTTAAAATAATCCAGTGGAGTATAATAGGGATATAGATGAAACAAGTTTATCACGATAATTAGTGAAGTTGTGTGATGAGTATAATGGGAATTATAATACTATTCATTGTACTTTCATTATATTTGGAAATAACAAATGTTTTTAACATATCCCTTAAAATAATGTAAAGAAAAGTGTGTATGTGCGTGTGTGTGTGTGTGTGTGTGTGTGTGTGTGTGTAAAAAGAGAGACATTCCATAAGTGGGAAATAAACCATTCTGTTTCTTATGAATGAAACTGATCTTTAGATATATAGTCTCTTAAATGAAACACTGTTGCAATATAAGACAATGATTTATCTGGAGCCACATTTAAAAAGTAAAACTCAGGCAATACCATTAGCTATGCTGAAATTGCCCTCAAAACCACAACTGTGTCCTCCAGAGTACATCCCCGGATTTATATGGTGACTAAATGAAGAAAGTCAGTGTTTTCTGCTTCGCACACAAGGCATTGAAATCTGATGAACTGTAATAGCATAAGATTAGAGTTTCCTGGCCAATAATCTGTTTTAAAGGGATAAAATATTTAGTATTTTTCCCCTCGAAACATCTTTGAGGGTACTGAATTGGAAAAATATCAAGTACTAGATGAGTAATGCTAATAAAAGAGTAAGTTTAATCCATGCTCTTCGTATTTTCTTATAAAAATCTAAAAGCACACAATATGAGTTCTGTATTGTTGGATTTTTTTCCTTCCTTTTCCTTAAGGAATTAAGTAATATTAGAGACCTAAATTTGCAGGAAGTCTCACTTGGTGAATTCACCAGGGATGTGACCTATGCCTTCAATTCTAATATGAAAATATAGGCAGTAATTTGGGGATAGCATGATAAAACACTTGTTTTGAGGAAATGAAAAAAGATTGTAAAGTTATATATGGTAAAGTGGACACCAGGTAGGAATTTAAGATCTGTCAGCCCACTAAACTTTTTATCTGTTGGGAAAATATTTACTGTCCTTTGTTATATTCACCAGCAAGGAAGAGCTCTTCAGGGAAATACTATTATTAGTGGTGAAGTTTTCAATATTCTAAATTTCTCACTTGTTCAAAAATCAACATATTGTTTTACCAGAAATGACTCATTCAACCACAGAATAAAAGAGAGAGAGAAAAAATTGCACTCAATTAAGTAAATTGAATTGCACTCAATTAAGTAAATATTCAGAGCTCTTTGAGTAGATACCCAGAGTCACAATATCAACTTTAGGCCTAGAAACAAGAATCCAGTCTGTTCCCTTCAATATTTTTGGTGAGTCACAGTCAGAGAGTGCAATTTTCATTCTCTTCAGCTAAAATCATTTAGAAGAGATGAAACACATTCTTAAAAAGAAATTTAGATCTTAGAAAAAAAAATCATTACGAAGTTACAATTAGAAGTAACATGTGACAGAAAAATAATATATAGTCTTGAGTAGCAATATTACTTATTCTTTCATCTCCCACCACAATAACCATTAACCAAATTAGAAAAAGGAAACTATAGTACAACAGAAAGTGCTGACTTATAGATAGAAACTCCATTTTCAATCCTAGTTTTGTCTCACACCTGTGAAAGTCAGTTAGCCACTCTGAGCCTTGGTTTCCCCTTCTACAAAATGGGGATAATAATACTTCAGAGTTGGGAATATTGAGTAAATCAAACATACAGTTAAAGACCTAAATAAAAGAAAATATATAATTATTATTCATATATAATTTATTGGAAAACAATATCAAAATGTGAGCTAAAGACATGCATGTTTTATTTTGCAATGGGATCGTGTGCTATTCTAAATGGGGGCATAGAAGAAATGTTCTGTGGTAAAACATGATATTCCAAAGGACCATTCACACATGAATTAAAAGTTACTTCCTTATTTTGGGCAAAAATTGTTTTAATATTTGAACCACTTAGTTCTATAGATTTTCCTCTTTGCACTTCTACCAAATCAAACTTTGATTTTCAGTTGGGGGTTTTCATGCATTGATGATCTTTCATTTGCTCAATAAACCAAACAGTGGTCAAATCTTCATGCTTTAAGAGTTATATAGATTCACTTTCAAACACCATTGTCACCCCCATAAACTTTCATTTAAACAAAGAAAAAAAATACACTCAAAGAAGCTTATTTCCTAACATTGGTTTTCATTTTAGTAATTATTTTCTTCAAGCCAAAATTAAAGCCAGTTCCATGTTTGCTTCTCTATCACAATCTTCTCCTGTTGTCAGTCTCAGAAAAAAAAAAAACATAATAATTGGAACTAGAAAGGAAAAAGAAACAGGGAAAAATAATTATAGTGTAAGAATAAACATAAAAAGAATGTGAATGATAGCTTAGAAATAGAATAAGTAAAAGTAAGTAATTTTTAACATGACTAATCTTTATTATTGTGCAAAAATCCTGTGTTGTTAGAATTTAAATACCTATTCTGTCAGTTTCATTAGTATAATGCAAAAATCTAATAAAAGTAAATTACCAACATTGGTACAAAAAGCTCACTATGAATGAGAGATTTGAGACTTTAACTTGTTAGTATTTTAATTACTTTTTATAATTCTACAACATATCTAATATTTCTCTAGGCCAGGCTCTCTTAAAATACAATTTAATAAGCAAAAGCATGAATTTGCAAACAGCTGCTTAAAATGTGCAATAATATATCTCCTCAATGTATTTAAATCACTTTTCTATCTGCCCATTTTGGTGACAGAATAAGACAATGAATCCTGATAGTCTAGATGAAAATTGAAGAACAACATATTATTGACGTCTTCATTCAGTACAACCCCCACACACACAAAAAAAGATGCTTCAAGAAATGTGTTTGGCAAACTTGATATTGTTCTTGTAGATCACAATGCTTCAGAAGCATGACTTCTCTGAGGAAACACTAGCTCTTGTAACAGAAATATCTTTAAATCTTTTAGATAGTCAGTCCACAGGGAAAGGTTTAAGAAAGGATCAAAGCTTGTCCTTTCAGCTTGAATTATTCCATTACAGCTGAATGTGACATAATTACAAAAGATGTTGGATGTGGAATCTCATCAGGATTATCTGACACTCATCTTTGTTGAAAAAGTCTCCCCAGCTGTTGCTCTGATCGCCCAAATGTGACAGGAGTACAGAGTACAAAAGTACTTGTAAGTGACCACTGCTTGGGGTGAGCTTAGCTTCCTTAGGCCATTTTGTGACTTTCCACAAATATCAAGAGTATGGAAAAACAGAAAACATTGTTCCAAATATAGTTCCATTTTCGTCTGCAAAGCAGCTTAGAAAACATAAAAAAGCAGCAGCACCAGAGAGGGGCTTATCTTTTGGCACATTTGTATTTGATGCAGCCAAACTCATTTAGGCATACACATTTCAATCAGAAATGATCGTTTGCAGTCCCATGCATGTCTGCGTATGTTCTTATTTGCTTATACAATCTTATCTTAATTTATCACTCCCCTGTCTTGATGCCTGTTAATGGCTTTGCTGGTGGAAATTCTTGTTATTGGGGATGACTCAAAAGAGCATTATGACCCCGAAAATGAAATAAGCTGAATAAATATTTAATTTCTTACAATGTTTTACTGGTCATCAGTAAATCACATTTAGAATTTTAAAAGGTAAGTTTTTTTTTTACAAGCATTTGCCAAAGTTGCTTTTCAAAATATCACCATGGAAGTTCAATTGTAGAATATAACATCAAACATAAAATGTTGAATAATTACTCATTCCAAAGGATTTGGGAGAAGCCAAAAAAAAAAAATACTTTTCTTTCCTTCCTTGTCATGGATTACATTTTCTTCATACATTATTAATGAAGTTAAACTACTAGTAACATGCCAAATGTGCTGCACAGGAGATTTGTGCCTAATCCAGCACAAAACAGGCCCAGTCACATAATGATAGAAAAAAGAACAAATGTCAACAGTTTCACACTGGGACTAGATTAAGTAGACCGTACTTACTGATTTCTTACACAGGGATTATCTCACTTTTAGTGCTATGAGAAGGAAGGCCACACTTCTCTTATATTAACACAGAATTGCACCTGAGGAAAAAAAAAAACTGGAGAGATGTTTCGTCCCCACTCCCACTCAGCCCCACGGCCATGGAACCTTGATTTATTAAATATCACCTACTTAAGTCATTGTTTGGATAACGGGCTACATAAAAATGTCTAATGGTGATACACAAGTATTAATATCTTAGAGATCAAGTATAATATTGCCTCACATTGAACTCTGATTAGATTGTGCTTAAAATAACTAGTGTTTATTGTTTACCCTTCTACTTGCTGGGTTCAAAAAGCTCCGTGGCTTAGATCATGGCTGGATTCCTTACCGGCAATATTAATGTTGAAAGAGTTTAAGGATTTTTCCCCCTTTAATCTCGGGAGGCTGAGGCTTGCAGCCCTTACGTAAGCAAGCTCCATTGACTTCAGTGAGAGTTTAGCAGTTGCATAAATATCACAGGAGCTGGCTCCAAGGCTTCATTATTAGTCTTGCTCAAAGGGTACGTATTTGCTGAAATTGTGGTTTTCAGACCTTTGATTATCCATGTAGACAGGAGCATGTCCATTATTCATGTTGACAGTATGTACTATTAAATTAGGCTGTGTAAAAAATTAAATAAATTTATTCATTTACACTTCAGTATACAGATATTACTGTGGCCTCAAAAATTACAACTGTCATCCAGTCCAACAATTGATCCCATTATAGCAATGACAACAAAATCTTCTAATGTTTCTGTATTAAATAACTTCCCAAATGTGCTTGTTAAAAGCCTTCATCCTTAGAAAACGTTTTAAGAAAGTTTATCTGAAGAAGAAAGTTATCTTAGAAATTTTATTTTAAGATGTATCTTCATTTGGCTCACAAACTATTTGTTAATTTACCTTTGCTCTTATTTCAGCTATTTAGTGTAGTGACTAAGAAACTAGTCATTTGATTAGGGGGTAAAACATTTAATCATTTAGAGATATTTGCTTATAGTGTACCAAACAATGGTTTGTCATCTTGTATATATGCAATTCTGAAATAACTGTTTAGAAAATTCTGGCAATAAAAAATAAAAAAAGGAAAAAGTGAAAGAAACTTGAGAAATAGAAAATGGATGGGTTAGGCCACAGTGGCTTGACTCACCAAAATGGAAGACAAAATTTATTACCTATCCCTAACAGTGGACACCCAGAAAGAAAAGAATGGTTTTTTCACCATTAAGGAAACCTCAGAGAGAAATATTTTTCCAAGTTAACAGTCTTTTCCACAAATTCTTTCTCCACTAGTTTTGATTATAACTTTCTCTAATATGAATTTTCTTTGGCAATTCATAACTCTACCTACACCTCTGAGCAAGTATTCATTTCAAAGAAAAATTTGCACAAATCTTACTGAAAAAACAAATAACTAACCTCTGATACACCTTGAATCCTATATTATATAGGGGTAATTACAGGCTTATCTGTTCAGAATCAGAATCATATTCTCTTAGGATAAGATAATTTTAAAGCATAATCATAATTTATGTCATTTATACCTAATAAACAATCAAGTGGACATTGTTGATTCTACAAAAGAGGATTCTGTGACTTTCTGTATCATGCAGCAAGAAAATAGAAAAACAGGACACTTAAATCCAAGTCTGCTGACTACAAATCTAATACTTTTTTCCTTCACATCAAGACAAGCATTCAGTTAATGTTTGTCCTCAGTTGTTATATGTTACCCCAAGAAATTAAAGGAAAAATTTTCAGCCACTGGAAAGAACTTGGAATATATTTGCATCCACTTCCTTAATATTTGTTTCAGTATTTCCAAAGCTGTACTACAAAAACCACTGCTGTACTTGACATGACTTTAGAGATAGTATCCAACCAATATTTTTATTTTAATAGTTTAATATTTATTTTTCAAAACAACCTCTCTAATTCTGGGAAGAGATTCTAGTTTTTATAGTTGTAATTTAAAGATTCCATTCTAAGGATGTTAGTTTAATTAAGAAGTGATGATAGCTAAAAAATATTAATTATCATAAATAGCAAAAAACTATGGCAAACTAAAGATAAAATGGAAACGACTGAGTTTATTGATGCTGATTACTGATTTATTGATGCTTCTTTAGCAACAGATTAGTGATGCTTTCCTGTGATCTGAGACTACAAGGAAGAGCAAGGCACATATGGCAACTTCAGAAATGTGAAGTCTTATGATAATTTTCACATAAATTATGAAAAATTAATAGTACTATTAAAAAAAAAGAAAGATCTAAAATCAAGGTCCTAAGATTCCATCTGAGGAAATGAGAAAAACACAAGCAAAATAAATCGAAAGTAAGCAGAAGAAAATAATAAAAATTAGAACAGAAATCAATAAATCAATAAAATTGAAAACAGGAAAACAATAGAGAAAAATCAATAAAACCAGAAGCTAGTCATTTGAAAAGATCCACAAAAATTGATAAACCCCTAGGCAGTCTGACTAAGGAAAAAAACAGAGAAGATACAAATTACTAATATCAGAAATGAAAGAGTGGTCATTACTACTTATCCCATGGACATTAAAAAGGATAATAAAGAATATTAAGAGCAACTCTCTGCCCACAAATTTAATTACTTAGATGAAATGGACCAATTCCTTGAAAAACACAATCTGCCAAAACTCACACGAGGAGAAATAGATCATCTGAATAGGCCTATATGTTAAAGAAGTGTAATCAATAATTAATAACCTTCCAAAACAGAGAGCATCAAGCTGAGATGGTTTTGCTGGTGAATTCTACTAAGTATTTAAGGAGGAAATGATACCAATTCTGTATAATCTCTTCCACAAAATGGAAGCAGAGAGGACACTTGCAAATACATTCTGAGTTCAGCATTACTCTATTACCAAAACCAGACAAAATATTACAAGATAGGTAAACTACAGACCAATATCTCTCATGAACATAAATCTAAAATACTCAACAAAATATTAGCAAATTGAATTCAACAGTGTATAAAAAGAATTATGCACCATGACCAAGTGAGATTTATCCCAGGTATATAATGTTGGTCCAAAATTTAAAAATCAATTAATGTAATTCATCACATCAACAGATTAAGAAAAAAATCATAAGATCAGATTAATAAATGCAATTAAAGAATTTTATTAAACCAAACACCCATTCATGATAAAAGTGCTCAACAAAATAATAATAAAGGGAAGTTTCCTCAACTTGATCAAGAACATCTACAAAAAACCAACAGTTAACATCTTACTCAATGGTGAGCAACTACATGCTTACCCCTAGGATCAAGAATAAAAAAAGGATGTCCTCTTTTACTGGTCCTATTTAACACTGTACTGAAAGTTTTAGCTAATGCAATAAGACAAGAAAAGGAAGTAAAAGATATACAATTTGAGAAGTAAGAAATTAATAGTAATCACCAGTATTTCTGGTTCTCCTCTCTTTTCTGCACATTCAAGAGTTTTATATTTCTCAATCAACTTAAGGGTAGCTTTCTTTGGCCAAGGAAATACAAGGAAAGTGATGTGTCTCAATTCCAGATATAAGTGATTAACCTATGGTGTATGATTCCCAATGATTTCTTCTCCTGCTGTAGCAACTGTGAAAGCATTTGTTGAGATGGAGATGCAACAAGCAGCTTGGAAAGTTGAGCTGCCACATGGGGCAAAGCTAAACCACTAAAATTTTGGTAGGTTTTTTGGTTTTGTTACCACAGCATTACATACCTTCACCTGATTAATACATGTATGATACATAAAACTAACCTAATAGAGTAGCTTTAACCATTTTGATAATTTATGTAGTAAGAGAGAAAGAAGAAATGTCTTCTGGCTGAGAATGAGAAAACTTCCTTGAAAAGTGGCATTTATGAAGTATGGGTCAGGACTTTAAAGGTCAGAGTATAGGAGGAGGCAGTCAGGTAGAGGGAATCATGTAAGTAAACTTCTGGAAGATAAGATAAAGAGCATGAGTTGGGAGTGGTGTACAGGAACATGGGGATGGGAGCTTGTAGTAGAAGCTAATGTTGGAAAGATAAGTCATGGCTGGATTGTAGAAAACCATAAATGAAAGCCCAGGATTTTTTATTCGATTCTGTCAGCAAGAGAGAAAGCACCTGAAAGCTTTTCAGCTAGGAAATGTCATGATCAGAGCTGAATTCTACATAGATCAGGATCATAAAGGTGCACTGAGATCAGAGTCACAGAGGTGCACTGAAGGTATAGGAAATAGTTGGAGGATTTCAGTTCCTCCCCATATGTACTTGGAAGCTTTCAAGCTGCTGCCTTAGCACCAGAGCTGAGAGTGAGTGAGTCTATCAGTGAATAAGTCCAAGCATGGAACCTTTAAGAGGGACACCTGAGACACTTATCAGCCCCCATCTCATTCAGCCGCAATCACCGCTGGTTTTCACAGCCAGAAATTGTGGGACCTTTCCTTCCTGACACTGGAACCCTGGGCTGGGGAGCCTGGTGTGGGGCTGTGACCCCTCACTTCTTGAGTGGACCTCCACAGCTGAGATATCTCTCCTGATTTTTAATGACCACACATGGGTGTGGGACCAGTTATTTCCACATCTCTGCCAGTCTCCACATGACTTCTTCTGTATATCCTTAGTTATAAGACTTCTGTTCAGCTAGACTTCAGGCGATTCTCAATGATGGTTTTCTGTAGTTTAGTTGTAATTTTGAGGTGGTTGTGAGAGGAGGCCAGCACAGCGTTTACCTACTCCACCATCTTCACTGGAAGCTAATTTCTAATCATTTCATTTTAGGTACACAGTCAGGGGTATTTGAGAGCTGAAGGGCTGCCCATTGCTCCTCAAATCATGACAGATGGATACCCTATTCAAAAGTCCAATCGAGACTGGAACTGTGAATACCTGCTACCGGCAGCATATTATTAGTGTAAACTCATAGCTACCAAACAAGGGAAATCTAGGCCAAGATAAATTAAAGAGAGCTCAACAATAAATTTATTTATGGAAAACAAGAATGACAAATGTCTTTTAAAAGGAAAACAGAGAAACAAAGGAGAAGAAAGAAGAATCTTATTTAAGTGCCATGCCTTTAAAGAGGAAAAACAGGTTTTTAGATGTGGTCAGAACTATATAGGAATTGTCCTTCAATGATCCTGCCTTAGATACACTTCACACACATCTATATGTTTTTGCTCTGCTCCTGAATAAAGACTGCACCTGCTGCCCCTGTAGTCTGCTGCTTTGGAAATTCTAATCCTAACCTTCTTCCTGAACATAGTCTTTTTGTATAAGTTAAATATCCATGGGAAGCAAGAACAGCCATAGCATCTAGTGACTGCACCCAGAAAATGCCAGCCTGTTATTTGTTTTCAACAGTTGTAGTGGACCCCTGCATGTCCATTGTCATTATTTGACTGGCACCAGTACAGTTAGCATAGTTTCAGTGATGCTTACAGAGTGACTATGTTCTAATAGCTCACTGTGTCATTTTGTCTGACTATATCTAATAATACCATTATGAATCAGGCCTCTTTCCTACCGCTGACTGCAAGCTGGGAAACAGAGCCAAATATGTGTAGCTTTATGACGTGCTCGCTGATATTTTTTAAATTCTCTTTTGAATCTCCTATCTACAAAGCCGAACGATATACTAACCATATATCAAAATTCCCTTTGAAAAGTGTTTTCCTTTGAATGTTTCCATGAGTGTTGGATCTGATGACCTTAGCTGACTATATCATTGTACTAATGAGGTCAAAGTTGGTCTTCAGTTCAATTCCCATGTAGTCCAATTAACTTTGATCTGTTTTATTACTAAGGTCCCAAACTAACTATACTGCCTGAGTAGCAAATAGGTGTAGTTCCTGAAAAGGAGGACCAAGAATAATAAATAATCAGCCATCAGTCATTCTATTGAAAAGCAACTTTCACAGTTTATATGGAGATTTATGTATGGAACAAACTGAATATGTGCCATTATATGTGACATTGGGTTCATCTATATGTGCATGCTCTATTCAATGTTCTATCATTGGTAAAGTGCAGACTCAGATTCTGCAAGCGTAGTCTCCATGTGCAAAGGGTTAATGCTAAATGTGATTGACCAGTCCTTTTCACAAATGGACATCAAAAAGAGCAAAGCTCAAAACATAAATATTAACAAAACAAATATATAAAGACAGATATACCTTGGTACACACTACATTCCTTTATTATTCATAGGTGGGCTTTATATCTTTTCTATTACACAAAGCAAAATTTTAATTATAACCTTGCTACATGCCTTCCATAACAGTTTTGTTGTTTTCAACTGGTGAATGCTTAGAAAATATAAATTCCTTTTATTCTTAGCCTAAATAAAACATAATTAAATGAGAAAAATAAGGTGTCTGGTTATGATGGTTAAGTAAGGGTGACTTTAAAGATGGTATGTAGCAGTTTTTTTCTAAAACTGATAATTACTGGTGATCCATAATTAAGTTTCTATGGTATACATATTAACATTTTTCACTTGATTAACTATGCACTTATTTTGTTTTAAACAGAAAAATGCAAACTAAAACATAAAATACTTGATTGCTCCAATGTTATTGTTAAGATAAAGTTAAAAACACACATATTAATACAAACAATACAGAAATATTGCAAAAATCTTGAAGTCAGTATGTAAATGATTAAAGTTTGGGACATGGGTATTTGTTCTCAAAACAAAAGACTTAAAATAAAAGCTATGATATTGGAAAATATATACTTAAAAGTTGCATTGATAGTTTTAAAAAAGGAAAGGGTGATCCCAGGAACATCAATTAATACAACTATTTTCCACTTATTATTTTATATGCAAAGCAACTTCTAGCACATCTTTTTACCTGTGTGTTACCAAATCAATTCACCTCAAAATAAGTATAAAACTCAACAGAATAAATGGCTTAAGAGGAACGAATTTTGACCATATTCTCTTTCCAAGCAACAATGATTATGAAATAACCCTTGTGAGGACTTTTAAATGCCCAAGGTACATACACAGGTATAGGTAAGAAGCCCTCCACCTGGTAGATTCTGCCTCATTGAACCTCAGGTGGCTGAACTAAAGTAGCACCCCAGCTTCCCTGCCACAAAAGAAGCTGCAATCAGTGGCCCAAAGCCAAAATATGGTATAACTACTTCACATCATGCTATTAGCTTAACATTTCTTCACATCATGCTATTAAGTTAACATTTCAGGCAGAAGGGAGATGGCAAATGCCCTGATCCTGATAAAGTCTGGCCTGTTCAAGAAACTCAAGAGGAAAGAGTGGTGGAAAGGAGTTAAGTAAGGAAAGGGTGTTACCAGGATGATGTTCCACAGGTAGGCAGATGTGGTTGTGCAGGCCCTGAAGGCCACTGTAATGCACTTGGATTTTAATCTAAGTACAACAAGAAGTCACAGAAGAGTTTTAAGCAGGGGGATGAAATGACCCTGTTTTCATATGTAAAAATATTTCTAGATACTGTGAGGAGAATCAGTGAGGGAGGGGAAAGCAAAAGGGGCAGAGGAGACATTGGTCAGAGGTTGTTAAATTAGCTCAAGAGTAAATGATAGTAGCCTGGACTCGAGTGGAATCAATGGAAGTAGAGAGAAGTGGATGGCGAGGAGAAGACAGGAGTAAAGTATGACTTCTAGATTTCTGGGGTATTTTACAGAGGCGATGAAGAGCTGGAGAAAACATGGGGTTTTTGGCATGGGAATCAAAAATTCAGTTTGGAATATGTTAAGTTTAAGATACATGAGATGTACAAATGGAGATGTCAGGTAGGCAGGTAGTTGTATATAAAAGTCTGGAGCTCAGAGGACCGGTCTGAGCTGAAGACATCAATTTGGGAATCTTCAGCATTCTTACAGTATTTCAAACTATGACATTGAATGGCTAACCTAGGGAGAGTGTTTAGACAAAGAGGATGCAGAGAAAAGCAATATATACAGAGCAGACAACAAGACGGCACAAGGCAGCAACAAGACGGCATGACCAGGAAGGCCTGGTGAAAACCAGGAAAGAGCAGGAAAGGAGCCGGAAAGCGGTGTCAACAAGGAGGAAAAGGTCAAAAGTGCCAGATGCTACTGACAGGAGGAGCAAGATGAAGGGGAAATGGTGCTGGCACAGTCACTGGGCCCTCAGCAACAGCAGTTTCAGTTCCATTTCAGGAATGGAAATTGGTAAAGCCAGATTACAGCTGGTCGAAAATAAAAGGAAGATAAGGAAATGGACACAGAGGGTATAGATAGTTTTGTTTTGTTTTTTCTTAATTTTGTTTATGCACTGGAGCTGAGAGGGAAAGTGTGGAGTCAAGAAACATTCCTCTTTGTTTGCTTTTTTTGTTTTCAGATGGATTTGTTATATGTATTGTAGGTGTTGGTGATGCCCCAATATTCCCAATGGCTTCATTTCTGCTTCTCAAATGTGGTCCATACTCACAAGTATCCTGTTCATCACAAGCAGACAGCCCTTCCAAGAAGAAACACTGGACTCATTAGTCAACATCTACCTAATCTCCCCACTTAGAAATATCATTTCCGGAAAGATTATTTGGTTAATTGAAAGGAATTTCAATCCAGTTTATGTGACAAAATATGTTCATTCTAACTGAAAAACAGTTTACCTATACTAAAAAACTTTTCTCACCTAAATAAAGTGTCTTTCCACCATATTTTAGGTTAGAAATAGACCAAGGAGTTACAAAGTTATTAATAAAGTTTTCATTTTTGTCAGATGCTCTGTATTACTTTGCTAGGGCTACTGTAACAAAGTATTAGAAACTGGGCACTTTAGAAATCTATTGTTTCACAGGTTTGAAGGCTAGAATAGAAGTCTGTGATCAAGATGTCAGAAGGGCTGGTTCCTTAGGAGGGCTGTAGGGAAGAATCTACTCCATGCCTCTCTCCTAGCTTACAGTATTTGTTGGCAATCTCTGGTGTTCCTTAGCTTGTGGACATATTACCTGACCTCTGCCTTCATGTTCACATGACGTTCTCTCTGTGTATGTGTCTGTGTCCAAATTTCCCGCTTTTATAAGGACACCAGTCGTATCAGATTAGGGCTCACTATGATGACCTCATCGTAACTTGATTACCATTAAAAAGACCCTACTTCCAAATAAGGTCACTGTCTGTGGTACTGGGGATTAGGACTTAAATGTATCTTTTTAGGACACAATTTAACCCACCTAATACACTAAATCAAAAATAGTCTTTTCTTTTTTCACTAAAAAGGGGAAAAATCAATTTTCCTGAGAGATACGTTCTGAATCATGGTATTTGTATTTTGATCTTGCGGTTCTTATGCAGGCAGACCTGTGTATGTGCAAGACCTGCAGGATATACACCATGGGGGGCAAAACCTCACACTTATCCTAGATTATTTGTGTGGCTTGAAATTCAGAATAACTAACCATAATCTCCATTTTGCAATGTATGACTTATAATAATGGCTTTCTTAAAACATGAACAGTTTTTGAATATACAAGTATTTTATTTTCATAATATAGTTGTATGGACTTTTGGCTTGAATTTTTCAGAGATAGATGTAACAAGGATGAACCTTCTTCTTATGCTAAAATCCTGATAAGGAATTCTTTATTAGGTAGAGAAGGTATTTTTTATTCAGTCAAACACCTTGATATTTTTTTGTTCAAAAAAAAAGTCCCAAACACGGACCACATTGCCTTGAAGCAAGAAGTAAAGGAGAGGGTAGTTTGAGGCTGGCAGCCTGAAGAGAGGTGAAAAGGGAGACACCAAGCATTTTGATGTAAACCTGGGCTCTATGCCAAAAACTGGTCCTGTGAGGAGTCCCAGAGGCAAGAATTTTGAGGTCCAGTGTTTATTGTTAATTTTTTTCCAGGCTGCATGTTATCTCCCTTCATGATTTCAGGCCTTCACAAAAAGTCTACATATGGAGCTTTGGGGGAGACAAGAATTGAGGTGTACAGTGAGGTGGGACAACAAAGTGACAGCAGCATTGAAGATAAGATGCAGATTTAGAGAGTTCTATAGAAATGGATGATTAACCACAGGTGACCAATCACAGCATAAACTTGCCCAGAAAGCCTTGGACATAGTATTGGGAGGGATGATGTGCTGCCCTCCATTCCTGAGATACAGCCCATGCCAATTTTGTTTAAATCTGAAAGCAAGCTGGAGAACACTGGGGACATCTAAGCAGTTGACACCTGACTTACCTCAGTGTAACAGTATCCAGTTTCTCACACCTAATGGGACCTAAATATTTCTTTGTTGTTTGGGGGTTTTTAAATTATTATTTGAACAATACTGCAGAAATACAGAATGAAAAAAAAAACCTCACAAGTACTTTACATGAAAAAGATTAAGAGATTTTAGTTGGTGAAAAGATCAATATTAGTCAGCAATGTTCCCCAAGAAAATAATGAAATCTTGAGCTGCACTAGTAGAATTAGAATTTCCAAAAGCAAGAGAATGATATCTTCATTGAATCTTCCAGGGTCTGATCATATTCATGTTCTGTTCTGGACACTTAAGAAAGACATTGGCAAATAGGAAGTAAATACAGATGGTGGCAGTAAGGATGGTGATGAATCTAAGAGCTATGTCAAATATGAAACAAGTGAAGAAATTTTGCACATTAACCTAAAAAAATAGGAAGACAACCGAGAGGAGATATAACATTTTTTTAATATTTATAGAGTTATCATATAGAAGAGTGTGGTAGGTAGAATAACAGCCCCCCAAAAGTCTACAGCCTAATCCTTGAAACTTATAAATATGTTACCTTACATGGCAAAAAGGACTTTACAGGTGTCTTTGAGCATCTTGAGATGGGGAGATTATCCTATATTATCCAGGTGGGTCCAACATAATCACAAGAGTTTTTAAAAGGTGGACAAGACAGAAAGAAGATGTGATGAGAAACACAAGCAGAGGTCAGAGCATTGTGGGGTCAGGAGCCAAGGCCTGTGGGTGGCCTCCAGAGCTAGAGAAGGCGAGGAAGATTCTGTCCTGGAGCCTCCTGAAGGAACACAGCTCTGTGGACCTATTTTAGATTTCTTGACCTCCAGAACTATGAAATAATAATTGATTCTTACAACAGCAATAGGAAGCTAGTAAAAAAAAGTAAATAGCAAAAGAATAAAAGTAAATAGTCTAAATACTGTTAAATAACAGAAGGAAATTAGATGGGAGTTAATGGCATCAAATTTCAGTTTAACGCAAAATCCCAATCCAACGGAACTAGAGGTGGTACAGATTGACCTGTGAGGGCCTCACATATGGAGTTCAGCTGCTGACACTGGGGGCAGGAGGACGTGCCTGCTTCTGCCACAGTCTCCTTCCATATTTCTGCCCAACGATATATATTAAAGACTAAAGAAAAAGTTTAAAAGTATAAGAATAAGAGAGTAAGAGAGGGAAAAAAAGTGAATGAGAAATATGAACATGTTTTTGGAATATTGAAAGCAAATGGAAGAGTGGCCATTGGTATATTAATTGACTCATGTGACTGTGGAGTATTGGGAGGTTTTTTACAGAACTGATGAAAAAAATCTCTATATGTGGGAAAAACTCTCAGTAGATACACATAAAGCTAAACAAACTAAACAGAAGACATTTTTTATTCCAGGAAATATTAACTCCAGGGGAACACTATTGTTCATTAAAAGATATATAATCAGAGTACACAATTAGTTCACTAAAGTGAGCAATATCTGCAAAGTCATGATAATGACCACAATGAGTAGTGATTTAATCAAAACTCTGATGGATTGGGAAGGAAAGTGTGGCGGTAGTTGGAAAAGTTAAGTCCTCACCTACAGTAAGTGTAAGTCAAAAAATGGTATCTAGGAAGTACACCTCAAGAGACCACCTCACATCAAAAGACACAGACTGAAAGTAAAGGGATGGAAAAAGATACTTTATGCAAATGAAAACATTAAAAAATCTGGAGTAGCAATACTTATAACAGACAAAATAAACTTTAAAACTATTAAAATTGTAGTACTCAATACATACCGATAGCAAAAAATGAATACAAGTCACGTTTGACTTCTGCAATTACAAGAGGTGCTCAAAGTGGTTACCATCAGCATCCAGACACTTCTGATTATGGTGAACTACTGCTTGAGCAACATTGACCAAAGTGTCCACTTGTATATATATTTTTTGTAACCCCTGGTATATATTGACCAACATAAAGTCAGAGATCAACAGTAATACAATCATAGCAGGGAACTTAGCACCCTACTGACACCAATGGACAGATCTTTTAGACAGCAAATCAACACAGAAACAGCAGCTTTAATTGACACTCTAGACCAAATGGATTTAATTGATATTTTTGGAGTATTTCACCCCAAAGCAGAATATCCATTTTTTTCTCAAGTGCACATGGAACATTTTCCAAGATAGACCACATGTTAGGCCACAAAACGAGTCCCAATAAATTTAAGAAGATTGAAATCATATCAAGTGCCTTCTGTGATCACAATAGTGTGAAACTAGAAATCAATTACAAGAAAAAAACTGAAACTGCAAAACATATAAACACAGGGAGGCAAATAACATGCTACTAAATAACAAATGGTTCAAAAATTAAATCAAAGAGAAAATCCAAAGATACCTTGAGACAAATGAAAATGAAACTACAATGATGCAAACTATGGACACAATTAAAGCAGTGGAAAATTCACTGAGGGGAAAATATATAGCAATGCACACCTACCTAAAGAAACAAGAAAAATATCAAATAAATAGCACAAATTTACACCTGAGAGATCTGAAAAGAACAGCAAACAAAGCCCAAAATGAGTACAAGGAAGGAAATAATAATGATGAAAGCAGAAATACATGAAAAAGAGGTTATAAAAGCAATACAAAAGATCAATGAAACCAAAAGCTGGATTTTTGAAAAGATAAACAAAATTCTATTCCAGAGTCATCAAGAAAAAAAGAGAGGACCCAAATTAATAAAATCAGAAATGAAAGAGGAGAAGTGCCAAAGGACCACACAGAAATACAAAATATTTTAAGAAAATACTATAAGCAACTGAATGCCAACAAATTGGACAATCTGGAATAAATGGATAAATTCCTAGAAGCATACATCTTCCAAGGCTGAATCAAGAAGAAACAGAAAATCTGAACAGACCAATTACAACTACGTAACATAATTGAATTAGTAATCAACAAGCTCCCAACAAAGTCTTAGGCCAAATGGTTTCACAGGTGAATTTTACCAAATTAAAAAAAGAATTAACACCTATTCTTCTCAAATTATTCCAAAAAATTCAAGACGGGGCAAGCCTTCCAAGCTCACTTTACGAGGCCACCATTACCCTGATTCCAAAACCAGACAAAGACATTACAAAAAAAAGAAAACTATAGGCCGATATCCCTGATGAACACAGATGAAAAAATCCTCAACAAAATATTAGCAAACCAAATTCAGCCATACATTAAAATGATCATACACCACAATCCAGTAGGATTCATTCCTTGTATGCAAGTTTGGTTCAATATCTGCAAAGCAATTAATTTGATACACCACATAAACAAAATGTAAAATAAAAATCATATGGTCAGGTCAATAGATGCAGAATAAGTGTTTGACAAAATCCAGCATCCATTTATGATAAAAACTCTGAGCAAAGTAGGAATAGAGGGATTATATCTCAACATAATAAAGGCTATGCTATATATGACAAATCCACAGCTAATATCATACTCAATGGAGAAAAGCTAAAAGCATTCTCCTTAAGATCAGGAACAAGAAAAGAATGCTGACATTCACAGCTTTCATTCAACATCTTCTGGAAGTCCTAACCACAGCAATCAGACAAGAAAAGGAAATAAAATGCATCCAAATGGGAAAAGAAGCAGTAAAACTATCATTATTTGCAGATGACATGACACTATATAGAGAGAACCTAAAAGATTCCACCAAAAAACTATTAGAACTGATCAATAAATTTATAAAGTAGCAGGATACAAAATTAATATTTAGAATCGGTTGCATTTTTATACACCAATCACTATCAGAAAGAGAAATTAAGAAAACAATCCCATTTATAGTTATATCCAAAAACAAAAAACAAAAAACAATACTTGGAATAAATTTAACCAAAGAAGTAAAACCTCTGTACTTAGAAGACATTAAAGAAAGAAATTAAAGAAGATACAACTATATGGAAACATATACCATGCTCATGGATAGGAAGAATTAATATAGTGAAAATGTCCATACTACCCGAAGCAATCTATGAACTCAATGCAATCCTTATCAAAATATCAATGACATTTTTCACAGAACTAGAACACATAATCCTAAAATTTATATGGAACCATAAAAGATCCCAAATAGGCACGGCAATCCTGAGAAGGAAGAACAAAACTAAAGGTATTATGCTACCTGATATCAAATTATACTACAAAGCCATAGAAATCAAAAACAGCATGATACTGGCATAAAAACAGACACATAGATTAGTGGAACAGAATAGAGAGCCCAGAAATAAATCAATGCCTACATGGTCATTTGATCTATGACAAAGAAAGCAAGAATATACATTGGGGTAAAGGCAGTCTATTCAATAAATGGTGCTGGTAAAACTGGACAGATACATGCAAACAAGTGAAACTGGACAACCTTCTTATGCCATATACAAGAACAAACTCAAAATGGATTAAAGACTTAAGTGTAAGAGCCAAAAGCATAAAACTCTGAAAAGAAAATATAGGAAGTAAACTCTCAGACAATACCCTTAGTAATATTTTTACTGATATAGCTCCTTGGACAAGAGAAACAAAAGAAAGAATAAACAAATGGGACTACATCAAACTAAAATGTATTTGCACAGCAAAGAAAACCATCAACAAAATGAAAAGACAACCTACTAAATGGGAGAAGATATTTGCCAATGATCTATCTGATAAAGGGTTAATATCCAAAATTTATTTTAAAACTCATACAAATAAACAGCAAAAAACAACAAACAATCCAATTAAAAAATTAAGCAGAGGACCTGAACAGGTATTTCTCCTAAGAGGACATACAGATGGTCAATATACATATCAGAAGATGCTCAACATCACTAATCATCAAAGAAATACAAATAAAAACCACAATGAGATATCACCTCACACCTGTCAGAATGGCTATCATATCATCAATAAATCAATAAAAAACAAGTGTTGGTAAGGAAATGGAGAAAAGGGAACCCTTGTGCACTTTTGGTGGGACTGCAAATTGGTGCAGCCACTGTGAAAACATTGTGGAGGTTTCTCAAAAAATTAAAAATAGAACTACCTTATGACCCAGCAATTCCACTCCTGGGTATGAGTATTTATCCATAGAAATCCAAAACACTAATTTGAAAAAATATGTGCACCCCTATGTTTACTGCAGTGCTATTCACAATAGCCAAAATATGGAAACAACCGAAATGCCCATTAATGATAAGTGGATAAATTGTGGTACATTTATACAATGGAGTATTCAGCCATAAAAAAGGATGAAGTCTTACCATTCATAACAACATAGATGGACCTAGAAGATATAATGCTAAGTGAAATAAATCACACTGAGAAGACAAATGCTATATGATCTCACGTATATGTGAAATCTAAAGAACAGAATAAACAAACAAAACAGAAATAGACTCATAGATACAGAGAACAAACTGATGGTTGCTAGATGGGAAGGGGTTGGGGGGATGGGTGAGAAATGGAAGAAGAAAGAAAGAAAAAAGATGGCACTGCTAAATGCACAAGAAAAGAAACACGAGAAGGAAATTCACCAATAGGCTGGCTATGGAGGAAGATTTTACACTTACATGTCTTTTGACTCTCAGGCTCTTTATTCTGATTCCTGGGTTTCCCTTTTATTTTGTGTTGAAGTTTATATAAGAATTCCTTATTTTGCATTGATGTAACATTAGGAATATCCTGCTTACTTAATAAGTCTACTAAAGCTTTATACCAATACAACTTTATTACTTTTATTTTCATTTAAAATATAATATGATTAAGGTTGGGTGTTTCCTTTTTTTCAGATGTTCTGTGTTTTATAAGCTGTAGAGTCCTAAGGAAATTCTGTTTGGGGATGAAATACTAAACTGATTTTTAAAGGATAACAGATTCATAGAGGTTGAGATTTATGGGATCAATGTCTACCCTTGATCATTGACCACTTTCTTTGTAACTCATCTTTGAAAGAAAATGCACCACTACCCAAGTCAAGAGATTTGAATACCACTTCTAATTTTAGTACTATTTCTATTGGCAAAATGGTGTAAAATAGAAAGTATCTTTGGTTAAAGAAAAGAGAACTAGATTTTCACAGGTTTCAAGTTACATACAAATCGAACTTTGTAATGCATTTGGGATAAAGGGATCTTTTTGTTATCAAACCACACCTTTTCTGGACCACCAGTAATATAGAGAGATGCAAAACTCATATGTAAGTTCAATTCAAAGATAGATATTTAAAACAAAAGCACATCTCTGTGTTGCTTTCCATTATGGTTAAATCATCCATTTCTTATCTTAAATCCCTTATTTAGAGCTCTCTGACTGCTATTCTATTTTAGTTTTCTAAAAGCAGTTGAAATTAGGAGTTTCATATTCTAGTCTGGACTCCACCACACTTCTAAAGGTCAGGAAACCCTGCTTCAATCATCCTTATATTTCTCAATCTCAACAAAGCACCTGAAACCAAGTAGCCTTTCAATATGTGATTTCTGTGAATTGAACTAACATATATAAAAAATAAAAATAAAAAAAGGTGTTAAAATACCAAAAACTGAAACAGTCATTTTGCTGGTGTGGCTATTAAAAAAAATGGAAAAAGGTTTCAGCATTGACAAGCACACCTGCCAGAGTGAACTTACTACAGATAAAGAGAAGAAAATGTAACCTTTTCAGCCTTTCATACCTTGATCCTGTGAGGAAATTTTTTTCTAATTAAATAAAATGTTGAAAATCAATTCAATTTAAAAAAGCAAAAAATTACAAACATATTTTATCTCATAAATAAGTAAATTTAATGTTATTAACTTACAAACTAAAATTGAAGAGGAAATTTTAAATAAAAAAACAAGAACAGGTTAAATATTCAAACTAGTCTCTAAAATAAGTTATCCCAATGAATAAACAACTAAGTGGAAGTAACAGGTTATTAAAAGGTAGCAGAAGGAAGCACACACTAATTAGAACTGTTTAACAATACTTTATTGCTGCCCTCCTATCATATCAGGCTATATTGACCTAAAAGACAACTGTGTCAGATATTAGATATTTTATTCCTGACTCATAAAAACTGTTAGCCCAGAATATATATCTATACTAGTTTTTTTAAAAACTCTGCAAATAATTAAAATAACTTTAACTGCATATTCATTATAAATTGTAAAACTGCCACCTAGTTGACCCACATAGGATTTACTATTTCGACATTTCAAATTACAAAAGTGTACTAACCTTTGTTAAATTGGAAATTACACATGCAGTAGAAAGACCACCCATGCCAGCACTGGGAATTGATGTCTTTCTGATCTGTTTTACATGTGTTTGATGAAGGATGCACTTCAGCTGTTGTACTGATTTCATTCTTGGATGACTTCCCCTTGGGCAGCCTAGTGACTGCTTCCCACTGGTTATTCATGTGCTTTATTGATTGACACCCTGAACCAAGTTATTAGATCCTTTTCAAGCACATAGCTCTCCAATGGAAAAAAAATAACTTTTACAGAATACAAGTAATGTGTTGCAAACATAATGTATATGCTTCACAGAGAACAAAATAAGTTTACTAATGAAGACATCCATACTTTTGCCAGCATACTTTACTACAGAAGACATTCATACACAATTCAGGAATGCAAGTTAGGCTTCAGTATCAGGTGTAACTTCTCTTTGATAATTACATATAATAACAACAACAAAACTTCATAATATTCACCCAACTCAGCCTAACATAATTATATATGTCCCCTTTCTTTATAACTGTCTCTCTAGTCTGAGAAATGTTTTTCAATGCCTCTGTAATTGTTCTTGTGACAAAGGAGCTATGTTTTCCCCAATATTTGTTATCCTCTTCATGGACAGAGAAAGACTATATTTCACAGCCTCCTTTGTTGCTAGATATGTTTTCACCCAATGTACAAGAGCCATACAGCATTTGGGGGACCTTCCTTAAAAGACAGGTAATCCACACTCTTTAGCTTTTTTGTTGTCCCTTCCTCCTTCCTGCTAGCTAGAATATGGACATGATGGCTGGAGCAGCTAACTTCGGCTATGAGATGATCTTAGTAATGGAGCTATATACAAAGGAGCAACACGATAGGAGCTCGGTCCCTGGGCACTTTGTCAAACAGACTTACCACATCAGCATTGAACTACTTATCTACAAACCTTTTCTTATCTGAGGAAAAAAAGATTTCAATTTTATTTAAGACACTATATTTTCAGTCTCTGCTACTCTCAGCAAAATTTAATCCTAAGTAATAATGTCCAATGGCAATAGAGAATTGGGGAAATGAATGACTTAACCATGGAACTTTAAATAGTCTTTCTTTGAGCACATATATATGTTTGCAAATCTCTGCATTTAGGGAATAATAGTGTAAGAGTGGCAAATCTAATAGCTATCATTTTTGAGAGAGAAGAAACTGATGTATGGAGCAAAGCCGAGAGCCATAAACATTAGACAATATGCACAAGGTCATGTGGCCAGTAAGTGATACAGCCAGGATAAAGAAGACTAAACCCAAGGAAATGAAAGCACCAGGTCAGATGGTCCGTGGAACCACACCTGCCATAATCCTCATTTCAGCAAGTAAATCACTTCTGTGAAGAGAGTAGAATGCCCTACAGTATTCCTCAGACATACCCTTGCTCTGATGATGGACACTGCAGTGAGCATAGTGGCATTTCTTTCCTCTGAGGTCAAAACGATGCTGCCGATAGGTGAGATCCTGCCTCTAGGGCAGCAGGGTCTCCATCTCAGGACGGCATTCATAAAATACCATTGCTCTCTGCCTGAAACTAGCAGTTGGAAATAATTTATCTCTGCCACAGAACACAAATTAAACTACAAGCTTCAAAATGTTTTGCATTTTGCAAAGGGAATTCTTTTATAAGTAACTATTTTCACCCACAATCACCTTGTAATACAGGCAAAATAGGTATTTCCCCATTTTAAAAATGCAATAAATCTAAAGTTACGGCCATGCATTTGATACCATACCTAAGACCAGGTTTTTCAAAAACAAAAACTAGTCTCTATGGTTAATCAAGAAATTATAAAAGTTTCATTGTCTTTTTCAGGTTAATAAGATGGTGATAATGCACCACAATTGTCAAATAGCTTTAAATCATTCCTAGGGATTAGCATTTTTACACTGAGTTGTCTTGGTTATGTAATATAGGTGTGTCTTCATGAAAACATCATGTAATCAATGAATATCCACATTTGAGAGGTGAACATAAAGTCTAGAGCTGGAGAAATTCTTGGACATCCCCTAGTTCAACTCCCTCAGTGATGGGAAAAGTTATCCTGCAATGTTAGGTGGTTTGCTTGACATCATACAACTAGTGACAATCAGGATAAGAATTGGAATCCTGATCCCTTGAGACTAAGTCTTGTGTTCTTTGTACCACAACTTGCTACTTTCTGTTACTTTCTAACACAAATTTAGAGAGTAAGTTGATGGAGCAAATATTATTCTTATATCAAGAGGATTCTTCAGATATGTTTTCTTTTTTCTTTTTTTTTTAGTTATGTTTTCTTTCAATAAAGAGTGCTGTTATTACATTCAGGATGTGATTCAATTTCTAAAAGTTAATGTTATATACAACTCTTCCTTTTACAGGCTGGTAAGACTCAATAGGATACCTTCTGGAAAACCAAATTCCTCTGTAGCCAGCCAGGAATTAACTACACAATTAACCACTAAATACATGACACAAAGATAAGTTAAAAAAAATAAAGAAAGACTGAAAGGCTTAGATTTGCTAAGTCACTATTGAGTTCACTTCAACTGTCCACACTAAATGTATGGTTCTGATGCTTAATAACTGACACTATTTTACCTCGTATTTGTAATTGCCTATATACAAATAATTCACACATTTTGCCAGTTAAGTGTTCTCTCCACTAACCCTGAGTGTATGCATTCTTGCCATGTTATTGTGGGATTCCCAAGAAAGCAGTTTAGCGGTTACGCAAGATATTTGAATGAAGACGGGGAATAAGGGTTAGGAACTTGCAGTCTCACTCCCCATCTGCTGCCACCTCTGCCACCAGTAAAATATATTTTTTTAAACTGATCTGTATAGGGCCGGCTGAGTGGCTTGTTTGTTAGGAGTTGGCTTGGGATGCCAGCTCTGAGCAGCAAGGCCCCAGTTTGGATCCCACATGAGGGCCAGTGACGCTGCGCCCTCTACAGCTAAGATGGTGAACAACAGCTTGACCTGGAGCTGGGCTGCCTGAGTTGCCAGCGAGGGTGTAGGCTGCAGTGGGGCTGGCCAGCAGATGGTGGGCGCTTTCGTGAGCTGCCATGAGCGGCCATCCAATGGCCAGCAAGCAACTGTCTTACCCGGAAAGAGCACAATGATAATACCAATGTGGGCCAGTGAGGCAACATCCTCCACAACTAGACTGAAGAACAAGAGGACATAAACTTGTCTGTTCCCCTCCCCCAATTCCCCAATAAAATCTTTAAAAAAAAAAACTGACCTGTATATTTATTTCAAATCTCTTTTCACACTGCCATCATTTTATTCTTACTCCCCCATCTCAATCCTGCACACTGGCAATTAATTTAAACATATTCAAATTGATGATGTGTAATAAAACAAGACACAGGCTGTTCTTTCTCCAGAGAAGATAAGACTGATAGTGAATTAACAAATTAGAAATATCAAAAATATTAATCCAAAAAACATTAAGTTATTTTTTGTAACAGCATTTAAATAGCGCTACAGTATATGGATTTGTTGGTTTGGAGTTTAGGGAGAGAAAGTGCCATGGGAGTTGGCTTATTTTATTAATAACTGTTATTCTAAAAATAAATAAATAAATACAATCATTTTCTTACCAAGTGACTTGGTCATATCCTATTTTGTGCAAAAAATGCCTCCTCATTTGTTTTACAGAAATTATAGTATCATGTCTGAAAGAGAAAAGTCACTTCATGAATATCTACAAGTTGAGTCTCACCTTGTTAGAATTCTATACACATGTATTTGTCCAAATGACTAGTTGTCATCTTGAAGTTGCTTGAACGAGACCTAGGCTACACATAGAGCCATAGGGAGCAGCCAGTCACTCATGTACTTAAGAGTTACATACAATCCCTTGAAAACATAGCTGAAATGTGGAGTTACATACATAGGAATATTTAATGAAACTTTTTAGTCTAAGTTCTCTAAAATATCATTTTAGTAAAAAATTTGAACCACATTGCTTTGGAATTCATGGTGGCTAGACATTTATGTTGATAATCGGGTCCCTTTATTTTTTTCATCATGTGGCCACTATTATCAAGCACTGTGCAAGTTGCTTGAGAAACAAAAATAAGCAGATATAACCTTCCTCACATGAAGCATAAATTTCAGTGGGGGATTATAATCATAGACAGATAAAATGCATAAACAAAATGATTGAAGATTTATGAAGTGCAATATAAAAATAAATGGCTTTAAAAAGGAGAGTGACATGATCCTATTTGCTTTCTTAGAAATCATTCTGCTTCTGAAGAATGGGATGGAAGTGAGCAAAAATGAAATAAAGAGGTGAATTCAATAATGCAGGCAAACAATTAGAAAAACATGTTCCAAGGTGATCTCATAAATGAGGAAGACAAGTTGATAAATTTACAATATATTTTAGAAGATGAGGAGACAGAACGTTCTGATATATTGAATGTGAATGATAAAGGAATAAAGTATCAAGAATGGAACCCAAGATTCTAGCTTGTGACTCTATTAGGTGCTAGTATCATTCACTGAAAAAGTGACCAAGAAGGAAGCACAGATTACTGGGTAAATGTAGCAAATTTCATTCTGGATAGATTAATTAGAAATTTCCTATAGAACATCATAATGAAGATAGTGACTATTTAAATATAAGGATCTGGACTTTAGAAGCAAATCCTGGGTTAGAGATGGACTATAGAAAGTCATCAGCATATAACGATAATAAGAGCAGATTAAATTGATTAAAGAAAAACATGCAAATGGAAAAAAAATCATGCTAAGACAAAATACTACTGGTTAAAGAATGTACCAAGAAAAAGGAAATCTGCAAGAGACTGAGAAGCTGCAGCTGGGAAATCCAGAAAGATTACCAGATTTCTAGATCAAGGATCTAGAAAATAATAGTACTGTTACTGAGGTGTGAAAGACTGAAAAGGATTATTGAAGGGGTGGGGGGTTGAAAATCCATAATTGTGGTAGCCATGCAAAGTTTAAGATGCCTGTGAGCCAACCAAATAGAGATATCAAGAAGGTAGCTTGAATATTTGAATCTATAGCTCAGAGGAGAAGTCTGGAGAGAAGATACAAATGTGAAAATTCCAACATATATGGTATTTAACGTCCTGAAGTTGTGTGACATCACCTTGAGAAAAAATATAAAAAAGAATGTAGGCTAAATGAAGCCCCGTAGCTCACCAACATTTAGAGGTGAGTCGAGAGGAAGAGCAAATGAAGGCAATATAGACTGAATTGCTAGTGAGACAAGAAACCAGAAGATACCATGGTGTGATACCATGGAAGCTAACATAGAAAAATGTTTCCCAAAGAAGGAAATAATCAACTATGCTGAATATGGCTGGGAACCAAGTAAGATGAGAATAGAAGCATAAGCTGAATTTAGCATGAGCAATCTCAGTGAAGTGGTAGAAATGCAGGCCAGATTTGAGTGGTTTGAAAACTGAGTAGAAAGTGAGAAAGGGTAACAACTTATGTAGACTACTACTTCTTTAAGTAATATAGCCATTAAGGGTAGCAGAGACATGAAGCAATAGATTGAGGGTCAGGGGAGATGTGGGATTGTTGAGGATTTTTTCCTTTAAGAAGAAGGATAGTGTAGCATATTTTTATATTGATAAGAATAATCTAGTAGAAAAAAAGATATTCACAATGTGAAAAATAAAGGTAGGACTGAAGTGTTTTTAAAAAAACAATAACACATGGGCTTCTAAAAAATTTGGAGGAATTGGCCTTTTGTGAAAGAAGTGACTTTCCTTCCATATATTTTTCTAAGAAAGAAAGAGATGCAGTTTATTTATAGATTTATCAGTGAGAGTTCTCTGATGACTATAATTGTTCTCAGTGACATGTGGGATGGGGCCTTCTGCTGAGAATTGGGTACAGAAGATGAGGAAGGGTAACAAGAGCTCTGAGGAGCAAGTAAACAGGTAAAACAGTCGTCTTATTGAGTAAAAAGTAAACTTAGTAGTGTAACTAGGATAACAATTTTTTCTATATATTTATATACCTTTCTCTTATGCATTTCCATGGACATGACCATCTCTCTACTCAGAGGCATCCATCTATAGGAAAGTTAGAGAGGAGGTGTCAGGGAGCATAGGAGGGTGGAGATAAAGACATTTATAACAGGAATAGAAAGAAAGCACCAATGTTCAGCTGAATCCTTAGCAATGCCATAAATTTGAAAAAAAGTCTTTGTCAAGAGAAAAAAACATTTTCTAAATTTCTTAAACTCTCAATAATGTATCAAAGCCAGTCTATGACCACCAAGTTTATTATTGGTAGAAAAAACTCAATAGAGGATGCAAGAAAAGTCCCCATCACAGGAGAAGAGGAGAAACCCACCCAATCCAGCCCTAGAAGAATGTGGAAAGAAGAGAAAAAGGTAGAGCAAGGTCTTTATCTTTCCTCCCTCTCAGCATTGGATCTCAATAGTGGGGGGTAGGAACATTCTGATAGGTAGAGAGACCCTGAAGAGCATTAGATCTAGCAGCCTTCTTCCCCAGGCAGAGCCTGGAAGAGACAAACCACTAGCAGAAGTCCTTCATTTGTCTCAGCACCATGTCCATTGTGTATGGAACTGATAGCACACGTACAGCTATCGGTTTCTTAAAGCTTATGTGGGATATGTATGGATATAAAGAGAAGGCTGGCTGACCAGAGGAGACCTGGCACCAAAAAAAAAAAAAGACCCCAAAGCATGAGATCTGTGCAACCAGATCATTGGCTAAGACTACAGATTTCAGAATCATATGTACACACAAGACCTCCAGAAGAGCACAGGGGACCAGACATACCTTAGTGAGTTCCAGGTCAAAGGGAAAAGGTCAATACAGATAAGATACCCCTTGTCCCCAACAATGGCAGAAGAAGTCTAGAGTTTATTAAGTGAGTCTGGGGCCTCCTTGCCCTCTGTCATAAAACCAAGTAAGCTGTTCCACATATCCAGGTATCATTACAAACAGGAGCTGGAGTCAAAAGATTTGGAAGAAAAGGCATTCAAATGTTGCCCAAAATGTTGAGATCTAATAAAATTGAGGTTCCACTAATTAAATTTATATCTAAGTTTCTCCTACCCTACTATCTTATCTCCCCAATTTTTGCCTCTGCTACTAAGTAAGTGAGACCTAGGAGGGTAGATCACATCAGTTATAGAAAACAAATAAGCCACATTTTTCTTCAAATCAGAGTTACAATATGTAAACTTTTGACCCAATAACAGGAGGGAAAAGTCAAAGAATTTCTAGGTTGTGTTTGAGTCCATTTGAAGTTTGAGATCAAGAATTTAAAATTGTATAAGTCAGCTTCACTGTGTGAATGTTTTTCCCCAAACAGTGTTTAAGGAAAGGAGATGGTTGGGTTCAATCAGGGTTGAGCTTTTGCCAGTCAAATGTGAAGGAGGAAAAGAGGGACAAGGGAGTTTAGGGCGTTAGCAAGGGAGTGATAATAATGATGGACCATGACATTATGCTGGACAAGAAAGGAAATGAAGACGTGGGCGGGGGGTGGGCTGATGGATAGGGCATGTAGGGTCGATGGACTGGAGGTCTCGATGATGTTGAAGAATTGTTGCCGTGGGTATACTACAGCAACTGAGCTGGAAAAATAAGAGGTGGGCGTCACAAAATGGGATACTTAAAGATTTCAAAGGTGGTGGTGGTATCATTCACAATATTTTATGTGAATGTGAACTTACCAAGTACATTCACATACATAATTGTATTTATTCAACTACCCTTATCTATAGAGAAAGGGAAATTTAATAAAGTAAAAATTCAGGAAATTATTTTAAACATTTAAGACAAAAATCCAAGTACATTAGGAAAGTTTATAAACAACCATATAGATACAAACACTTAAATACTAATTACAAATTCATCATTTCTTTTACTGATACAGGACTCTTAAGAAACTAAACCACAATTTTATCAAATTACTTTGTGATTAATTAGCTGATTAATTAGTGGAAGTTATTCAACTAGTTTCTTTACATTTTTTAAAACTTTTTTTGTATTCCTACATCTGCAATTTAGATATCTTCCTTGCAACTAAAGCAAATTAAAATTTTTAATCTGAATTACTAGATTTAAGGACGATGAGACTGAATTATTGAAGTTCCTTCCATTTAAGCACAACATTCTAATTTCCCCATCTTACCACTTACCAGCAAAAGTCAGTTTATCATAGAAATAGAGAATTAGCCACCCCTGAAGTGTGTCTTTCTTCCTTTTGGTATTCAGTTCAGTTTCTAACAGTTTTTTCCATATCTCCACAAATGTAAACATTTCACATTATTAAAAATGCTGCATTCTTATATTATTCCTATACTTGGAATCTGAGACATGCAAAAGCTGATCAACAGAGTAATTTGTATATCTAATTGTAAAAAGTGAAAATACCATTTGACAGTTAATTAAATCAACTACATGTGCAAAATTAATGTAAGAAATGTATTTGTTTAACTTAAGTTAAAAATAATGTTTTAGATTTCTGAAGCTGATGTTGAATAATAGTGTATGTCAGCTACAATTATACATACATATAGTCACGGGTCATGGAGCAGAGAGCAGGAATGGAGTCAATGGAATTGTAATAAACAAGCATGATATTGGGGGTGGGAGGGCAGTAGATGGGGGGGAGGGGGTTTGTTACTTTGGGAGGGTGAAAAGGATAACTATTGCATTGTTCTGTACACCTGAAACTAACAATAAAAAAAATTTTTTAATAAAAATAATGTTTTAGTTTGAAATACATAATAAAATGAAGAAAGCACCATCTTTTCAGCTAACGCTATTGAAATCAAGAGTCACCACACTGAGGACAAAGGACTGATCTGGTTTTCTCAGTTCTGCTAAGCCAGCAAAGTACTCAAAAATGATTTGAATTTGAATACCTTTAGTCAGGGCAGGCCACTCTGAGGTTCGCACTGTATTCTCTATTTTTTATGTAACTTTGTTTCCTGCTCATTAATGATTTTTAATTGGAGACCGCTGGTCTATATCACTTTTTTTTAAATAGATTCAGGTTAAATTGTATTGTTCTCTTTTTTATTTTTAAAAGATTAAGCAGCCTTATTTTTTTTTTGTTTTTTTGTTTGTTTGTTTGTTTATTCAAGCTGCCCTTTTTCATTTTTAAAGTGTCTAAAATTCTTCAATTTCTGCCAGCAAGTTTGGTCTGAATTTTTTTTAAGTAAAAACTATTTGAAAAGACAAGATAATTCTTGAGTGTTTTCCAATTTCAACCATAAAGAATTTAACCTATTTTTTGCTAACTTTGAAAATATACGTATTATTTTCTTGGATTCAATTTCCTTGAGGCATCATTCAAACTTCACATGAGGTTCAGAGTGTAGTAATTAGCAGTAGGCTGCTTACATTTGCCAATATATTTGTACAAACATATGTTGGCACTCGGTTCTCTATCAGCTACACATCAAAGAAGGGTGCTGAGGTGAAATTATTCCACCTCAGGGCTGGATTAGTGTCTCTGCCTGAAATAGGCCTCATTTAAGGGTATGGTTTGGAGGAAATTAAAGAACCTGCATGGGCTGGATAGTGGAGTGAATCCATTAACAAAAAGCCATGCTGAATATTTCTGCCATTCCTTTTCCGGCCCTGCTCCTATGATCCTGGGGCAAGTTGTAACCTCTTTTATCTTCTGTTTGCCCATCTGCAAATTCTCTCCCAAGCACCTCACAGGAGGATGAGCATGTCAAGAATCTTCTCGTTAGGAAAGTTGGTGCTTCTTTCTGCTAACATCCTTTTTCAGGTGTGCACAAGCCTTCCCATTGCCTTGCTCTGCAACTACCACACTGTTCTGTAAAGATTAAAGCCCTAGTACAACCAAACCAAGAAGCAAAAATCTCTCTAATCACATCTCCCAAAAAAGGCTGGCTTTCTTTTAGTTGCTGTGAATTTTAATAGCACTGCTGCCACAATCAGCCCATGTATTTCACAAGAAAACCAAATAATTTTAATAGTATTAGCGCTGACAATGTACAAAGTTCTGTTCATGTTTCCCCTCATTTAATCCTCCACCACAAACTTTTTGGGTAGATTCTATTATCCCCATTTTGCATATGAGGCAACAGGATTAGACATTAAATAACTTGCCCAAGGTCATATCACTAAGGCACAAAGCCAAAAATTTTTACTCAACTCTGACTCTAAAACCAGATAACTTAACTATTACACCAGAGCTGAGTATTGAGGTAAAATCAGCACAGACTGACCAAGAAGGGACTGTCAATCATAATGTGCTGGAGACAGCTCATACCAGTTTGGGAAACTCAGCTGTTAAATTTTCAGAAATTTTATGACAGTCATTATAAAATTTATATTATATAAATATATAACTAAATAAATTATATTAAGAACTAAGGTAAGATGGGGCCGGCCGAGTGGCGCATTGGTTAAGAATCAGCTTGGGTCGCCAGCTCTGAGCAGCAGGGCCCCAGTTCAGATCCCACATAAGGGCCAGTGACACTGCCCTCTACAGCTAAGATGCTGAACAACAGCTCGACCTGGAGCTGGGCTGCCATGAGTTGCCAGCAAGGCATAGGCTGCAGCCCCTGCTGCAGTGGGCTGCCATGAGCTACTGTGAGTGGCTAGCAGCCAGCATGAGTGGCTGTCAGCCGGTGTGAGCTGCCAAGAGCTGCCATTAGCGGCCGGCCAGAGGCCAGCGACCAATCTGCCTCATCCAGGAAGAGCGCAATAACATTACCAACATGGGCCAGTGAATCAATGTCCTCCACAACTAGACTGAAGAGCAAAAGGACAGCAACTTGTCTGTTCCCCTTCCACAGATTCCCCAACACAGTTCCCCTCCCCCAATTCTACAATTAAAAACAAATCTTTAAAAAAAAAAAGAACAAAGGTAAGAAACAAAACTATTTATGTGGCAAATGGATCAACACAATTTCAAAAAGACCTTCTATGGGAAGGGTAAATCACATTCTCAAGAGATATGATGCTCATAAAGAAACTGGAAATGCAACATTTAAAAGCCTACTGTTTCCATTATCTATTGCTGCCTAACAAACTACCTCAGAATTTAGTGGATTAAACAATAAAACCATTTTATTATATCTCATAATATTTTAAGTTAGGAAACCTGACAGGGTTAGACTGGACAATTTGTTCTACATGTTGTCAGCTAAAGTGGCAAATGGGCTGTTCCAGATAGTGCAAGATGGCTTCACTCACACGTCTAGCACCTTGGCAAAGAGGACTAGAGAGCTGAGCACAGAGGAGATTTTTGACTAGAATACTTATACATGCTTCTTAATTACAATTATCCCAAGGTAGTTGAATTTCTTATATAAAATTCAAGGCTCCCAGAAAAAGTGTTTCAAGAAACACCGGCCGAGTGGCGCGATGGTTAAGAGCTGGCTTGGGATGCCAGAGGGCCCCGGTGCGGATCCCACATGTGAGGGCCAGTAACACTGCCCTCCTCTACAGCTAAGATGCTGAACAACAGCTCAACCTGGAGCTGGGCTGCCGTGAGTCGCCGGCGACGGCGTAGGCTGCAGCCCCTGTGGCAGTGGGTTGCCACGGGCTACCGTGTGTAGCCAGCAGCCAGCGTGAGCGGCCAGCAGCCGCAGTGAGCGGCCGTCCAGAAGCCAGCGACTGATCTGCCTCGCCGGGGAAGAGTACAATGATGGTGCCAACTTGGGCCAGTGAAGCAACGTCCTCCACAACTAGACTGAAGAACAAAACTACAGCAACTTGTCTGTTCCCCTTCCCCCAATTCCCCAGCATTGTTCCCATCCCCCCAATTCCCCAATAAAAATCTTAAAAAAAAATCCCTAAAATCCCAATTCAGCGGATGCCAGTGAAATCATGAGATGAGAATATTAAAAAAAAAAGAAAGAAAAAAAAAAAGAAACAGGAAGTAGACGATTTAAGGCCTGATACGGCACTGCTTTTGCCATATTATAACCACAGAATCAGCAAAAATTGAAGGAAAGGGAACATAGATCTTACCACGTACTCGAGGAAGGTCAAATAATAGTTATCACTTTTAATCTATCATCAACCAAATTGTTAAGTTTCTTTTATCTATGTCATATTATTAAAGTGATGATTTAGAAATATTGCTGAAGTATTAACAGATGAGATGATATGATGCTGGGATGTAAGGAGAAGTGAATCAGGGTATAGAAAAAATAAGATTTGCCACAAGGTAATATTGTTGAAGCTAGATGATGGCTAAATGAGTGTTCATTACCCTATTTACATATGTTAGAACTTTTTTGTTTCTATGTTGACAACGCAAAAAGCAATAACCTATTTTCATTCACCAAACACAGGGAGAGACTTAGAGAGAGTGCAAAAACCCAGTTCTTTAGAAACTGGTCTGACCAGGGCTCCTTCGAGAAATGGATGATTCTAGGACTGGAGTAAAAAATATACAAGAGGAGAGTGAACAAATTGTCCAAATAATTTATGTAGATACTCCACCTTCAAGGAGGTGGAGCATGACTTCCCATTCCTGCATCATCATAACACAGACTAAGCTATATAATTCACACTAAACCCTTGTAATTTCTCTTAGTTTGTGGTGATAAATCCTAAAGGACTGTATATAGTGACTTCTTCCTAAAGAATATAGTATGGAAAAGAGAAAAAAAATGAATAATTGTACAGTAGAGAAACTTGACAAACTCTACCTCAACCAAGTGATCAAGGTTAATATCAACATTGATGGGTCGTGTTGATAGTATGTATCCTTGATATGATGTGATGAAAATGGCACTTTTCCTCTGTGATCATCATCCCAAAAACCCACAGTCCCAATCTAATTATAAGAAAACATCAGACAAATCCCAGCTGAGGAACATTCCACAAAATATCTGACCAGTATTTTAGTATGCCTCATAATTGTCCAGGTCATCAAAAACAAAGAAAGTCTGAAAAACTGTCACAGCCAAGAGGATTCTAAGGAGACAGAATGAATAAATGAATGTGGTGTCCTAGATGGGATCCCAGAAAAGGGACAATTAGGTACAAACTAAGAAACTATGAGTGAAGTGGGGTGTAGTTAATACTCATGTATAAATATTGGTTCATTAATTAAAACAAATATACCATAGTAATGTAAGATACTAAACATGGTAAAAATAGGGTGTGGGCTATATGGGAACTTTCTGTACTTCCTTTGCAATTTTTCTGTAAATCTAAAGCTATCTTAAAATGGTTTCAAAACATTATAAAGTGGTTCTGCAGCCTTAATGGAACTCTAACAAGGTCTAGAGATTTGAAATCATTTCTCTAGACCATACGGAGGAGACTTGAAACCGGCACTTCAGCCCACCCTATAGCCTACTGCCAAATCTTACTGTTACATTCAAGAAGGTTACATTAAGAGAGAACGAGCCAGCTTCTTTCCCTATCTAATACGCTCCCTTATATGCAGGTATAGGCATTTCTGCCCTACAGCACAAAAAATAAAGAACCAAGATCTAACGCTGCCTGAAAGATAGCAGAAATCTGAGGATAGTGTCAATTACAAATCAAAGAACATTCAGGAGCCCTAAAGAAAGTCATACATCTTCCAAAACTCTTAAATGGGCAAGGAGTTCCATAGACGCCACGAAAACCCAGGATAAACATCTTAGCATCCTGGGGAAAAAAAATTCTTTTGCAAATATAGTGATTCATTTAAGAGATCTTAACAATGTCATATTCTCTTAAATAGGTCCACATTGGCATTTGCTCAGGTGTAGAGGAAAAGCTCAGGTAGTTTACCCTCTTGACCCTCACACTCCGAACATTTAAATGTGCCATGACTACAAGGTCAGTCCCGATTATTCTTACAATCATGAAAAGGAAAGGCACTGGAAAATCAGGGCATTCTCCTTCCTTACCATACCTTTGATGAACAGCTGTAGGCATCACTACTGATGATCCCACTGAGGCATTTAATCAAAATACACCTGCCTCGGTGCTGAAATTATTTTGGGCTACCATTGACAGGAGTTCTCACTGCTACAGGAGTCATTCCTTCAGTCGTCCAGGAACAATGAGCACCAAAATCTAGTCCCAGGCTCATATCCTCAGGATCACACCTCTCAAGGTGCCATAAACACTTGCATGTCCTACTTGTGTGTGACAGTTATGGTGTCCCCTTGAGAGCACTGCTCCAAAAATATTCATCTGCTGTGAAGGAAACCTGAAGCTCACCTACTGGTCCATTGGGCTTGGAGCCTGCACACCCACTAGGCTTGGGCCCGGCGCGTTTTCAAATTCTAGCTGCATCATACCATGACATAAATTTAGCTATATAATTCACTCGGAAACCTTGTAACATCTCTTAGTTTGTGGTGATGAATTCCCCAAGACAGAATTAACAGAAAACCCCTTTTACGTCAAATATGTGGAAATTAAGTTAACTCCTTACAGAATCAACCACTCATTAGTAGTAACAATGGAGGAATGTAGTAACAAATACTTCACATGTCCTATGCACAAGATTATATAAATTTTATGAAATAAGCATAATTGTGTTTTAATATAACTTACATAATATTAAAATAAGTTTTTGTTATCTAAGAACACAGTCAATGAATTATGCAGAAACATAGACCAGATGCATCTTGGATTGACTGAAAGATAATATCTCAAATTATTAGGACCATATTCAGTTTTCATTGTATACGTTGAAGCCAGACTCTCCTTTGAAAGGACAGATCCAGAGAAATTCTGACTCATAAAAAAATGGCCAGGCTGTCATGGGAGGGGTGACCCAGCATTCTTGAAAAATAAATATCTCAAAGACAAGCACACCCATATATTTCAAACATAACTTGAGCATCTAAATTCAATTTGCTGTAGTTTAATTAAGTTGCATCAACCAGCTTTATATTTAAGATCGGCAGGCTTTAACAATTTTAAAGAGTAGTCCAGTGACCAAAGAAAGTCTCATTACAAAGTGGCATTTAATTGGGGGTCCCCCAGGCAACTCAAGAATATTGTACCAGAAAAAACTCACCAAGGCAGACATGAAATGAAAGCCAAACAAATGGTGTCTCAAAGGCATGATGCAACAAGAACCAGGAAAATAACTGGCAGACATCGGTACATAAGATTGACTACAGATAATCTCCATCCACCACTTTGATGGAATCTTAATTATACTTTACTAAAGAGGGAAGACACTGAGTATAAAATATAGAGACGTGTGTAAATGACATTTTAAATGTATTTGTTTTAGAACACAGTACATTGGCATCTAGCTACCAATTAATTGAATTGGTAAAAGAAATTTTACTAATCCAAATAAATGACTTTTCTTAAATGTGAACTTTTACATGAGTAATAATTAATTTTTAACTGATCTTTCATAAATGTTATAGTGTTTAAGAAAAAAAATCCCCTTAGAAAGCTTTCAGCCTTACGAAGAAAGTTAGTGCTTGAATATTTCTATCTCCTGTCTATAGCAACAACTTCAGTTATTTGGGGCAGGTGGTTTTGTTGGTGGGAGAATCACAATAATTATCTAACTTTTACTTTGCTTTTGAGCATTTCATTTAGAGTTCACACTACAAAGGAAGGCAAGAAAAGATAAAGAAGATAGAATCCATAATAATATTTTTTGACTCTTAAAATAGTTATGCAAAGTAAAATGGTTTGAGGAGACCCAAAATGGCAAAGTACATAAACAGTGTGCCTGCTTCCTTCCATGAACACAAAATTGCAACTAAATTATAAAACAATCAACCTGGAGACCATCTGAAGTTTAACTGAACAGGAGTTTTATAACTAAAGATATAAAAAAGAAGCCACACCAAGTCTGGCAGGAGAAGCAGAGACGCGGGGCAGGCCCCACACCTGTGTGTGGTAGATGAAAATCAAGAGGGATATCTCAGCCATAGAAGTTCCCCCTGGAGGAGCGAGGGACCCCAGGCCCACACTGATCTCACCAGCCTGGAGTACCAAGTACTCTAGTGCCAAGAAGAGGAGCCCCCACAACATTTGGCTGTGAAAAACAGTGGAGATTTTGACAGTTCGGGTAGGACAGAAGGCTGCAGGAAACCCAGGCATTCTCTTAAACAGCCCACGCACAGACTTATTCATTCCCAGGCACTCACCTTGGGCTCCAGCAGTGGGACAGTGACTCGTGGGGCGTCAGAGGCACATGGGAGTGTGTGGCTTCAGAGTAAGGGCCAGAGAACAGTTGCCATTTTCCCTGTGTGGAACCCTGTTCTTATGCAGCTGGCAGGCAGGCACCATCTTTCCTATGCTGAGCCCACCCCACCACAGCCAAATCTGAATCTGATTGGCCTGGTGAGCTCCACTGCTCCACTCTGCTGACTCACTGAGACCACGCCCCACCCAATTCCTCCAATGCTGGAGGTGCTTTCTCACAAGCAGCCAGCCCCACCTGTGTTGCATTCTTCTTGGAAAACTATCAGGCCCATTTATCCCAGGTGGGCAGCGACTGGCCTGGTATACTCAGAGACTTTTGCACTGAGCCACACTCAGCACTGGCACCAAACCAGAATTTACGTTAACCTGGTGACCACTACTTTTCTACTTTAGTGACTCCCTGAGACTCTCCTTCACCCGACTTGCTTACTGAACAAGGTTTTATCAGTGGCTGAACCTCAAGGGAGCCAGTAGGTGGCAGCTGGTCTTGGGGTGTCCTGGCTTTTTGCAGAGCTACCCCAGGCCTGGTACTGGTGGCAGAGATTCTCAGTTTGCAGCGTGGCCTCTCCCGCACACCTCCAGGTTTAGCACAGGCAGCAAACAACTGAAGATTTTTGTGTAGCTCCTACCAGGTGGTCCCCAGCCATCACAGGTAGTGAATTACCTGGGACTGTACCGGAGCTCCTCCCAAGAGGCCCCAGAACCAACATACATGGAGGCTGGCTTCAAACCAGAGCAGAGAGAGCACCACCCAATTAGCCCCACAAGTAGCACACACAAAGGGTGGTCTCAACAGGCACCAGAGCTTAATGAAGCAAATCGCACTCAGTGGAGTAAGTCTCCCCACACAGCTTGTGAGTTGTAGATGTGGCCAAACCCCACAGCAAATCATCCTGTGGGTCAATCCCACCCACTGATGTGCCAATAGCAATCAAGGCTCAACAATAACAGAAGGACACACACAGCCTACACAAGGGACACTCCTGGAGCAGGTGACCAAGGAGACTGTACCAGTGGGTCCCACAGGATACTTTAAAAGTAAAAAAAAAAAAAAAAAAAAAAAACTCTTTGTCTCTGTTATGTAGTTCCATTGTAAACTGTCTAATGTTTACAACTATGTTTAAAATATTTTAAATAAATTTAACTGTTGGCTTCTATTTTTATAAATGCTATGCAAAGTCGCTTTTTAAACATACCTAATGATACTATTTTTTCAATGCAAAATTCAACGACTCTGTTAATTTCACAGACTTCTGTGCATTTCATAACTATCTTTTTCTCTTATTGTTGGAGTTAAAAACTAGAAAAATAAAATGATAGTTTCATTTGCAAAAAGTGGTAACCTTAAGCAGAACTTGTCTTATCTTCAGGTGTTAAGACTGCTGAATATGTGCTGTGCCATAGCAAAAAAATATTTGTAATCCTTTGCTCCATAAACAGTTAAAATAAGAAACTCCTTAATGCCAGTCACTTAGACATGACAACACTGGGGATGCAGAAAACAAGGGAGGCTGGGAAAGGTTAGGAAGGGACACACACACAGAAAAAGTTTGGAATAGGGAAGAAGAGTAGAGGTGAGAACAAACCTTTTCTACTTCATATTTCTGTACAGGCCCAGACCTGTCCTTTAAAAATGTTCAGCCAATTATGCGAAGAAATGTGAATTCCTATTTTGCCATTTCCACTTCACATTCTTAAACATTTAATTCTTCCCTATTTTGACAACAAATCATTTCCCATTTTGCCATCACATAACCCTATGCCACTTGAGTCTCAGATGTGCGTATGAAATGCTGAACAGAAATATAAACCATGCCACATTAGGAGGTTTTCTCCCAGACCTTAACCTGCCTTCAACCCATGACATTTACTGGCCTTGTAGAAAGTAGTGGTATCATGTAGTCATAACTGACAGTAAAGTGTCTGAAAATCGTGCCAAAGATCTGAATCATGGGAATTGTGCATTGTTGTTTTTACACGTAAATCAAAAATCACCAACCATGTTCAATTTAAAAATTGCTCTGGGTTGTCAAACACATGCCAAGTTTCAGTTGAGGGCAATTTGGAATGGTTAGATTATAAAATGATCAAATAGCAACTTGGTAAGTGGAAACACTGATGGATATTTTTGTTCATGAAATTGTCCCACAGACCAAGGCAGCTGAACTGAAGAAATGCTCACAAGAGGGCTCAAGTAATACTAGGTACCCTCTTCTTTCATGTGTGCTCCATCACAAAGTCAGGAGCTGCCCTGAAGCGCTGTAGCTAAAGCCAGCCAGCTGCAGGCTGGAAGGAAAGAACAGAAAGCAACTTCAAGATGTCTGGGCTCCCAGCATCCTTGAAATTGATGAGAAGGGTCTGAGGAAGAGGATATGTCACTGGCCTGGGCTCAGATGACCTGGGTTCTAGGCATGGTAGCACTAGTTCTCTGTGGTTCCTTGAGCAGTGTCAGTTGGATTTCCATATTCTCTCACCACGCTATTCACTACCCCATTGGCAGCTAGACATTCCCAGCCTAATGACGCTTTGTTTGTATGTGCCACACCCATGCTCTGAGGTTGTAACAAACCTTTGTGTATAAAAATTATCTTGCCAGCCTGCATATACTCATATTGAAAACTCTAGTTCAGGTAACTACATGTCTAACCTTTCAATTACTTCAGAAATTTTCATGAATAACAGCTGTAACGTTTACATTGCAAAATTTTAATTAATAAATATTTTTTTTAATTGGGGAATTGGGGGGATGGGAACAGTGCTGGGGAATTTGGGGAAGGGAAACAGACAAGTTGCTGTCCTTTTGTTCTTCAATCTAGTTGTGGAGGACGTTGCTTCACTGGCCCAAGTTGGCACCATCATTGCGCTCTTCCCGGGCGAGGCAGATCAGTCACCAGCTTCTGGACGGGCGCTCACGGCAGCTGCTGGCTGCTCACGCTGGCTGCTGGCTACACACAGTAGCCCATGGCAACCCACTGCCACAGGGACTGCAGCCTATGCCGTCGCCGGTGACTCACGGCAGCCCAGCTCCAGGTTGAGCTGTTGTTCAGCATCTTAGCTGTGGAGGGCAGTGTCACTGGCCCTCATATGTGGGATCCGAACCGGGGCCCTCTGGCGTCCCAAGCCAGTTCTTAACCATCGCGCCAATCGGCCGGCCCTTAATAAATATTTTCCAACAGATCTAACCTCCTGAAAAGCTTTCATGAAAGGTCACTCATAGACCGTCAACCTTTTTAAAATTGTGGAGTAATTAGAATTGCATTTTGAATATAATCCAAACATGATTGTTGAAAAACACCTTCATTCTTCTTAGCCCTCAGTGCTAATTTCCCCATGTAATTTGTTCTTTTAGAACCCTGAGTGATTATATTTAAATAGTTGTACTGACAATTTTTAAAAGTTGCTTAATTAAGTGAGTAGGATATTTTTTCCTTGGGAAAAATCCTCAGCCCATAACAAGATCTTGTTTTAAACCTTGGTATTTTAAGGATTCTTTTGAGGTGTTTGAAGTATTCTTAATAGTTAGTCAATTGCTATAAACTATTCTTCTAATCTCCATAATCAAATCTTTGCTTTCATGACATGCTATTAAGCCTCTGTTTTAGGGTTGTAAAACCAGATATTCATCTTTTGTGACTTGTTACCATCAAGTTGAAGGTGGTGAGTCTTTCACGCATGCTTACAGTGGATATGTTTCTTAAGCACAAGGTCAGCATGAAATGTGATTAGGATTCCTGTACTGTTATTGGGAAAGCATTTATGGAGCACTGAACACATGGCAAAAAAAACTGATGAACACAATGGACAAATGCACACCATTAAGCTTGCAGACATCCTGAGCAATAAAGTGTATGATACATACCATCTAAGAGTCATGGGCAATCTGATTATATCCAATACCAGGAGGATCTGTCTTTGAATACTATGACTCCCACAGGAGCCACACATAAAGAGAAGCCTAAAGAAATAAAATAGAGTGTCAGAGGATAAAAATAACAGATGCACAACAACATGATTGTACTTAATGCCACTGAACTGTACTCTTCAAAATTGTTGGAATGAAAAATGTTATATTATGTGTTTGACCCCAATAAAATAATATCATCAAATATTATATGTGTACTTCCTGTGCCAAGTGCTTCCTGTGCATCATCCACTTAGTCTTCAAAGCAACTCTTTGAGGAGATACTACTATTGTCCTCTGTTAAAGGAAATCCGAGGACCACAAAGATAAAGTAACTTCTCACAGAACTGGTAAAGGATAAAGGCATGCTGAACCCAAGTACATTCTGATTTTTGATTCTGTGATTTGTAACTATATATGATAACTTAATGAAAATTGTTGTAGTTTTAGGGTAAAGGGGCCCATGCTGAAAAGTAAAACCATCTCAAAATTTTAGCCAAAACAAAAGACTGCTAGCTGAGCTACACCAATATATGGGTGGGGGTGGGAAGTCAGTTCATGATTATTTATTTCTTCATCTAAGCAATAAATAGCTGGATGTCTACTAGGTGTCAGTCCCAGGCACCTTATATGAACAATACATGAATAAGGTAGACAAAGACCTTGCTTTCCTAGAACTTACATTCTAATAGGCCAGAGAAATAGTAAAAATAAGTAAATAAATTAATTTTTTAAAGTAATTTTGACTTTCATCAAGTGCTATGAGGAAGTAAAACTTTGATGGCAATAAAGTGACAAGTGTTAGAGAGAGGGACTGATTGGAAAACATCCCAACCTTGGTAATTTTGGGGGTCCCCAATCTTCACACTCTTGACCTCTCAGGCTGGGTAACTCTCTGTTGTGGGGGGGGGGTGCTGTTGTGTGCATTTTAGAATATATAGCAGCATGCTAGCCTTCAGCCATTAGATGCCAGTAGCATAATCCTCCCCCCAAGTTCTGACAAACAAAATCGTCTCCAGGCATTGTTCAATGACCCTTTGGGGACAAAATCACCCCCAGTTGAAAACCACAGGCTTAAAGGACAATAGCCATCTTCTCTGAAAGTGTGCTATCTGACTTGAGGCCAAGTAACGTGATGGGGGACAGCCATGAGAATTGGGGACACAGCATCTGAAGTCAAGGCAAGGAGGTGGATAAGGGAAAATACCCTAAGGTGGCAAGAAGCTTGGCGTGGCTGAAGCTTAGTGAGGTGTGGCCAGAGTGGCCGGGGACAGCACCCAGGTAGCCAAGGGTCACATCATGGTGCTCCTACAGGCAGTTGAGTCCTTTTAAGTGGTTTTAGTTTATTGATAAAAATTGGGAACAAGGATAATTTTTTTAGTTCTAAAATAGATCATTAAAGAAAGTATTATTCCATTCTCTTTGAAATTCTCAAAAGAGTTTAGCATTAGTCACAACTAACACCTATCTGGAATGAAACTATTGGCCTCTTTAGGTTCTTCATGGTCAGTCATTTATTCACTCACTATGCAAATATTTATTAAATGCCTATTATGTCCCAGACACTGTTTTAGACATGTGGAATTCATCACTAAACAAAAGATCCTGCCCTTGTGGATCTTATATTCTAATTGGAGGAGACAGGTAAATAATAGATACAATGTAAATCAGTTATATAGTGTGGGAGAAGATAAGACTATGCACACAGAGAGAGAGAGAGAGAGAGAGAGAGAGAGAGAGAGAGA
>NW_017731376.1:3684196-3702576 GCF_001890085.2 Hipposideros armiger | reverse complement strand
GGGAGGGAGGGAGGGAGGGAGGGAGGAAGGGAGGGAGGAAGGGAGGGAGGGAGGAAAAAAGAGAAATTATGGTGGGGACATATACAAGTCTGGAAGAATAAAAATATAACAAATCTATCACGTTCTTAGGCAAACAGTTAATACATTTCCAGAGATTTCCATTTATTCTTTTATTGTCATTGAACTTTCTGCAAAATCAAATACTTTTGTCTTCCATTCTCATGAATGAATTTTGTAAACTGATTGGAAGATACCTGAAAATGTGAACAGGCCCAATCCTGCACCTGTGGAGCTTAGGGCACCCCAGAAGGAGAATCCAATTGTTTGGTAATCAACAATGGGTAGATGAAGTATTTTGAGTCATTGTTTAGGGACCCAAATATATGAATATGTTATCATTAACACTGAATTCAAGTCAAGATTAATGAGAAACATCCAAAAATCTGTTGACCAATCAATCACACTGTAATGTGTGTAATGCCATCCCAGGCAAACTTTAATTTCCCTTTTTGCTTTATTACTAAAAAATTATACTAAGCTAAAGTGAAAAAAATAAAAACAGTGGCAATTTTGAGTGTGGGTCATGGTAAATACATACGTCCTACAACTGACTTTTATCAAATGATATTTCAAATAGTGAGATGAAAACAAGTTAAAATTGCTTCAGGGCTGGCCTAGTGGCTCAGCTGGTTAAGAGCTCGCTTAAGAGTGCCAACTCTGAGCAATAGTGGTTCGATTCCCGGTCCTAGCTGAGCTGCCACTGAGCTGCCAACAGGTGGCAGGATGGCTCAGCTAAAAAAAAAAATTGCCTCTGTTAAGACAAAACCTAGATAAATATATTAATTTCCTAGGGCTGCTGTAAGAAATTACCACAAACCTGGTGACTTAAAACAACAAAAATTCATTGTCTTACAGTTCTGGAAACAGAAGTCTGAAATCAGTTCCACTGGGCCAAAGTCAAGGTGTCAGCAGGGCTCCCTGTGGAGGCTCTAAGGGAGAATCTGTTTCTTGCCTCTTCCCGCTTCAGGAGGCCACCAGTATTCTTGCGGAGTGCTGTATTACCCCTATCTCTACCTCAGTCTTCATATCACCTTCTCTTCTGTAGTCTAACCTCCTTCTGCCTCTCTCATAAGGACATTTGTGATGACTTTTAGAGCCCACTCAAATAATCTTGGATAATCTCCTCATCTCAGGGTCCTTAACTAATCACATCTACAAAGACCCTTTTTCCAAAATAGTAACTTTTATAGGTTCTAGGGATTAGACATGAATATCCTTAGGGGGAGCCATTTTTCAGTTTACCACAGTGAACAATGTTCTCTTACAGAGAAGGAAGTAAACCAAATTCAAATATTTGGGAGAAATCCCTGTTTTCATATAAGCATTACAATGCAAGTGATGCTCTGTATTTCAAGTGTTTTTTATCCCACTAAAATAAATTGGAAGTGCTCAATGAGTGTAAATGACATATCAAACTGTTACAAACATTAATAGGTTTCATTCTCATTGCCTTGAAAAAAAAGTCACCATAGTTTCCAGATATGGTCTTTTAATTTCAAGGAAAACATTATTACAACAAAATTAATTGTTTTATTACTATAAGGATATGCTTCACATTCCAGTGCTCATAGAATTAGGCATTTCAACCTGTCAATACAAACCAATATTAAAAGACCTGTTTTAGAAGTCAATTTTTTTGCATTAGTACTTTATGTTTTCTAAGAAAGATTACTCCTAGTCCACACTCAACTACTAAAAATCATATGACATAAAGTTCAGTTCCTCTTAGGATTGAAAAAGCCACAAGAGCGCCGGCCGAGCGGCGCATTGGTTAAGAGTTGGCTTGGGATGCCAGCTCTGAGCAGCAGGGCCCCAGTTTGGATCCCACATATGAGGGCCAGTGGCACTGCCCTCTACAGTTAAGATGGTGAACCACAGCTCGACCTGGAACTGGGCTGCCATGAGTCACCGACCATGGCATAGGCTGCAATGGGGCTGGCCAGCAACCAGGGTGAGCTTTCATGAGCTGCGGTGAGCCACCATGAGTGGCCGTCCAATGGCCGGCAAGTGACTGCCTCACCTGGGAAGAGCGCAGTGATAATACCAACATGGGCCAGGGAAGCGACATCCTCTACAACTAGACTGAAGAACAAAAGGACAGCAACTTGTCTGTTTCCCTTCCCCGATTCCCCAATGTTGTTCCCCTTCCCCAATTCCCCAATAAAAAGAAAGGGGAAAAAAAGCCACAAGAGATCACTTCTTCTCTAACAAGAAAAATAATAATAATAATAATAATAACCTACAAAATCATAATGCTTTTTGAACTGAGCAGAGAGCTGAAGTCACAAAGTCACAAGAAAATCAGGTGAACTAAATTCAAAAGAGTGACATGTGTCTTCTGACCAGAAATAAGATACATACACTATTTCATCTTTGGCAGAGTACAGGAGGAAGTATAAATCTGCGATTGTAAAAGTGGATAAAAAGAAAACTGAAATGTTTACAAATGCTTAATGGCCACATGTCAGCTAAAAGGATAATTTAGATTGTGAGAGGGCTCCAAACCTGACGAGAGTGCACATTCATTCTCCAGCGCTTTTCTATGAGCTTCAACTAGTTCCTAACAAGAAAGATCGGGGCATGAGGGAGCCCTCCTTGGTGAAGCACAAGTATGAAACCCTATCCGTATCTCACATCCTTCTCTCAAAGGAAACAAAAGCCTAAACCTCTGCGAGAGGATCAGGAACGCCATCTTCCCAGGCAAAGAGCCAATAATAAAATATTGCAGGTCCACCTGCTCACAATTGCTCAACTGTTAGCTCTACTCAAAGCTAAAATGAAACAAGTGTCCAGGAAGGGGGGATAAAAGAAGAAATGGAGGAACAGAATTAAAGCCAGGCATATACGGGCAGTTAGTCTATGACAATGGAAGCAAGAATTTCCATTGGGGTAAAGATAGTCTATTTAATAAATGGTGCTGGGAAAATTGGACTGACACATGCAAAAAAATGAAAATGGACCACCTCCTTATGCCATATACAAGAACAAATTCAAAATGGATTAAAGACTTAAATGTAAGACCTGAAACCATAAAACTTGAAGAAAACATAGGATCTAAATTTGCAGACATCACCCTGAGCAATATTTTTATTGACACATCCCCACGGGCAAGGGAAGTAAAAGACAAAATGAACATGTGGAACTACATCAAACTTAAAAGTTTTTTCACAACAAAAGAAACCATCAATAAAACAAAAAGGAAGTCTACTGAATGGGAGAAGATATTTGTCAACGAGATATCTGATAAGGGGTTAATATCCAAAATATATAAAACATTCATGCAACTCAACACCAAAAAAAACAAACAACCCAATTAAAAAATTGGCAGAGGATATGAAGAGACATTTCTCTAAAGAGGACATAACAGATGGCCAACAGGCATATGACAAAATGTTCAACCTCACTAAGCATTAGGGAAATGCAAATAAAAACCACAATGAGATACCACCTTACCCCGGTCAGAATGGCTATCATCAATAAGTCAACAAATAACAAATGCTGGCGAGGTTGTGGGGAAAACGGAACCCTGGTACACTGTTGGTGGAACTGCAGACTGGTGCAGCCACTATAGAAGTCAGTATGGAGGTATCTCAAAAAACTGGAAATGGAACTACCTTACGACCCAGCAATTCTACTCTTAGGTATTTATCCAGAAAAACCCAAGACATTAATCCAAAAAAATATATACACCCCTATGTTCATTGTGGCATTATTCACAATAGCTAAGACTTGGAAACAACAAAAATGCATATAGTCATGGGACATGGAGTAGAGAGTGGGAATGGAGTGAATGGAATTGTAATAGATAAGCATGATACCGGGGGTGGGAGGTCAGTAGATGGGGGAGGGGGCTGTTTCTATGTGAAGGGTAAAAAGGATAACTATTGCATTGTTCTGTACATCTGAAACTAGCAATAAAATAAATAATTAATTTAAATAAATAAATAAATGGAGAAAACTGGAGATGAAATGCAGGCCCAGAAGTAGAGGTGAAAGAGCAGCAAGAAAGCTTTTCTCCTACGGAAGTTGACAGTTTCTTCATACCTAACGCAATAGCAGCCTTTGTTTGGATTTGAGCTTCAAATAAAGTGCTGGATAAGCAGCAAGAGATGATCAATATACAACTTTATTCCACATCCCATGGGAGGTAGAAATATATAACAATTAAGAGCCTCCTGTGTGGAGTTAGGTAGATCTCAGTCTAAATCCAGGCTATGCTACTGACAAGTTGTGGCACTTCCTTAAGTTACTAAACATCTCTGTGTCTCGGTTTCTTCATTTCTGTAAAGCAACAATAACAATATTTAACTGATAATGTTTTAGGATGATTAAACAACAGCTTGCCTGTGAAGCAACAATTGTAACTATAACTGACATACTAAACAACAAATTATAGTCACAGTGGCTGCATCATTTGTTGCAGTAGCAGCAGAGGCAGTAGTAGTAGTGAGTAGCAGCTTAATTATTTCTCTGGTTAATAATAAAGGGATGGGAGTTGGTAGGAAAGGATTATAAGACCTCTCCACAGCTCTTGTCCATTCTAAGTCTTTCCCATTTCTATGGTTCTCCATTGTGATTAAATTCATCCAGTGTCATGCAGAATGTGAAACAAAGTGTTCCAGAAGAGAAGGAAAAGAAAGAAAGAGAGAGAGAGAGAGAGAGAGAGGATGGGGGGAGGAAGAGAGAGAGTGAAAGAAAGCAAAATAAATTTTATTTCTTGAAAATATTTTTTTTAGTATACAGGTAAGACAATTAAGTTTGCGAACTCATCCTAGAAAAATTCCTACATACCTCATTCACCTTCAAAGCACTCCCCTTGGGAAGTTATGCACTGATGCCTAGTCTACCCTTCAAAGCAATTTTAGAACTATTTTTCTGGAATGGCCATCAGAGTTGTCATCTTGTCCTTGATATCTTGAATGTCATCAAAATGTCTTCCTTTCAATATTTTGTTTATCTTCGGGTAAAGAAAGAAGTCATTGGGGGCCAGATCAGGTGAGTAGGGAGGGTGTTGCAATACAGTGATTTGTTTACTGGCTAAAAACTGTCTTACAGACAGTGCTGTGTGAGCTGGTGCACTGTCATGATGCAAGAGCCATGAATTGGCAAAAAGTTCAGGTCGTCTAACCTTTTCATGCAGCCTTTTCTGCACTTCCAAATAGTATACTTGGTTAACTGTTTGTCCAGTTGGTACAAATTCATAATGAATAACCCCTCTGATAACAAAAAAGGCTAGCAACATCATTGCAACAAGTTCGCTAACTTAATTGCAGACCTTCGTAGAACCAAAGTATTATGATCAACCAAATATTTTCTCATAGGACATGGAATAGTATAACTGTACTAGTGTTCACATACAAGTAATTAATATACTGACTCTTATTTATATGAACCAGATTGGAGAAGGCTCTGAACATGCAACCTTTAAATATTCAGTTAGTATGAGGAGATTGACACTGCCCCTTTGAGGAAGGGGTAACAAACACCTTGCAGATCTACCTACTACCACACATAAAATCCAGAGGTCATCTAGGATAGAGAAATTCCCCCAACATGGGAATTTCATTTTAGCCTTCAGTCTGTAAATCCCAAAGCAAATTTCATGCACTGTAACTGCATTTTTTAATATATGCCTACTTACATGATAAGGTAATGAGATCAGGAAATATGATTTGTGATTGCCAGATGACCTGTGTGAGTTAAATTCCCAGATGTGTGAGAGTTTGGAGAGAGGGACTGAGTGAGAAAAAGAGGGGGAAACTTTAGAAATATATGTTAAGAAAAGATGAGAACTTATGAGAGTAGAGACAGGATGATTTGTGGATTAATGTGGATGAGAGAAGCAATAGCTTTAAAATATGGGAAGGAGGAAGGAGGAGGAATACAGAGATGATAAGGGCCTCTGTATACAAGAAAATGAGAGGTGAATGCTGGAAGATTTCTTCAAATAGATAAATCATGGGAATTTTACTAAGGGTCTGAGGTGCCACAGGAAGAATCTCTTTATTTTTTTATCAAAGCCTGAGGTCCAGAAAGAATCTTTCTTCCTCATTCACCAAGGTGTTAAGAGAGATGGCTCTAATATGAACTGAGAGATGTTAGGAAAAGGATCAAAAAACTGTAAGGGTCAGAGATTAAAGGGAAATGCAGAGAGAAGAGCTATTTAGAATCTTATTAATCAATTAAACTACATTAAACTAATTTGATAATGTTATTATTTACTTGTGACATAACTACATCAATATACAGTCCATCCTTCTTATTCACCATAACTATGTTCTAGAAAGTCGCTGCAAACTGAATTAGCAAATACTAAGACACTGCTCCTAGAGGAAATGGAGGTTTAGGTCACTGCGAGCCTCTGACCATGTTTTCATCAATCAGTCAATACATAAACGCTGTCTTATGTGTGTTTCTGTTTAAAGACACCTTATTTAATATGTATTTTTGATTTGTTAACATTGCATTCATGATGAACAGCATTATAACTTGTACCTGAGTGAAGCTTACCTAACACACGTGTTTCCTCTGTAAGCACATCACAGCCTTGTGTAGTTAGCAACACCAGACAACATCCCAGCACTATGCATAGGAGGCATTTTAAACAGTGAAATCACCAACAAAAACTACAAAAAATGCGAGCAGCATGGCTCTACATAGACTGCAAAAGAGATATTTGTTTATAGTCTGAGAACTGAAACAGGAAGGCCGAGTGTCACCTTCTTCAGCCTCAACTGGAACATGTATGTAGGACCAATCAGATCCTTTGTCACTCTCTGCATGTCCATGAATGACCATGAGCATGTCACAAGTATTGATTTGGGAGTTACAAGTAAATATTAGCTAGTAGGCAAATTCACATGTACGGAATCCTTGAATAATGAGGCTCCACCCAGGTTCTGCCTCTTATGTTCCCAAGTCTGTTTCTGTACTGAGAAATAGAAGGGGAAAGGCAAGAGGCCCAAGAACAAAATCTCTGGAGAAGGAACTCCAGTACCTTGGGCTAAGGTGGCAGAAAGTTCACTCATAAAAACTTGCAGGGAAGCCTTCCATTTGAGAGTTAACTTAGACTATTCCTTTCATATACAGCAGTCAAACCTGACTGGGCTTTCCAAAAGACACAAAAGCTTAGTGAGAAGGCCAAAATTGATTTAGGAATAATTTTAATGCCAAATGAAATATGGCATGCAGATCCCAAGGCCAATAGGGAGCTCTAAGAAAGGCTGATTTTCTTCCACTCTGTTGAAAGAAGTTGGAAAAAGTTCAATGAAGGAAGACGCATCTGGTGTGGAACTTGATAAGTTGGAGGACGGTTGCTTCACACTGAGGAAAGAATGTGAAGCAAAGCATGAGAGCAGGAAAGCACCCCATGAGAGGCATTCTATTTTAGCTGACAAATGTCAGGATGAAACCAGAATATATGTCGAGGTAATATTTATGGCCTGGCCTATGATATCAGGCTGAGTGGTTGGCACCTAATTAAATAAGAAATTGGCAATCCTCAGATGATCTGAGCATGAGAAACACCTGCCAGCAAAGTAGGAGGGAAGACTAGAGTTAAAGAAGTCATCATAACAGTCTAGACAAGAAGCAGTGAATCTCTGAACCAGGGTACTAGCAGTGGAAGAAAAAAAACAGTGCAATTTTCGTGTGGATATATGAATGTTAGAACTGACTTAATTGGCACAAGTGGGGCGGTTGTGGGACAGGCAAGAATGAAAGGAGGTTCTCAAGGAAGATGGTGGAGTTTTATTTAGGGTGGTTGGGAGAGTAATGGTACCATTAAAAATGTTTTTATATACATATGTATGAAATTTGAGGGAGAAGCTGGTAGAAAGAGATAAAGAGAGATGATGAGTTACGCTTTAGATAAGATGAATTTTTAAATGCTCCCAATCCATCCAAATACAAACTGGAGAGAGAAGAAAGGGGTCTGTTATTGGAGATAAAGGTGAGACCAGAAATATAAATTTAGAAGTAATCTGCATGGAGGTGGGAGGAGATGGCATAGAAAAAGAAGAGAAAATATTCTGAATAGGACTTGGGTTTATCTACATTTAAGGAGAAGGAAAATAAATGAAGAAAGAAGACAGGAAAGGGTTTCTCATTTGACAGAAGTTTTCTATTGTTACATTGCACACTTACACACTTACATATAAGCACTTCAGCTATTGCTCCACACAAACAAAACTAAAAACTCATTTTCTTTGCTGCTATAGAACAGATTATTAAGATATTATTACGATCCATCAATTCAATTTCATGACATACCAAATACATGGCTGGAATACATTCTACTAGAAAATTTTAAATTGTTCTGCCACATATCATCTTTACATATAAGTTTAGTAGAATATTTTCTTTTAAATATCACTTAAGACCATTCAATTATGAGAGTCGAAGGAGAGGGCCTTTTCATAATATTGTTGAATATTGGAATGAAAATCCTTGAGCTCCTTGTCTTATGAAATAAGTCTTTTTGTGTGCATAAAATATGGTTCAACATTAAGCATTTTCTACAAAATGGGGGACATATCCGAGAGTAATCTTCATACAAAGTTATTTTAGGTTCCTAATGCCTGTAAAATTATAGTTGTGCCTTGTCCTAAAGTTGAGAGTCTTTCAACATTTTCATCATAAACCCCATTTTTCAGGGGCTTATAATTCAACTACAGAAATTTGCTTCAGGATGAAACTTGGAATACCCAATTTCAACCTGATCTAGTTATAACCAGTTGAAATAAAGACAAAAAAGTTTGCATTTTATCTTTCTCATTTGGCTATCTGTAATTTTTTAAGTTTAAAGGAACACTTTCAGGCTTTTCCACCAATTTCTCATTTTTCAAAAATCTTTATCTTTGGAATTTTTGAAATATAACAAAAAGGATAAAAAGAAAATGTAATGAGTGATTAGTGTCTCAGGAGAAGGATAAAGAGGTGCTGAATCTTTCACAACCAACTCATCTTCCAAAATCCAGGTAAGGTCAGTAGATACTGAAACTCATTACAACATAATGACATTTATTTTTAGCGAAGAGCTTTTATTGAATGAGAATGGAATACCTAATTTAGACTGATAACACAGAAAGACTTGGGAATATTTAACCATAAACAGTTCACTATACAACGAGGTAATATTGTAATTTTTTTAATATATGAGAAAAAAAATTACTCCGAAACAATGGCAGTAGCTTGTATCTCAAATATATGTTTATTTCCTTACACACTTAAGACACTACCTTTTGGGGCCGGCCGAGTGGCGTCTTGGGACACCGGCTCTGAGCAGCAGGGCCCCGGTTCGGATCCCATATGAGGGCCAGTAACACTGCCCTCTACAGCTAAGATGGTGAACAACATCTCGACCTGGAGCTGGGGTGCCATGAGTCGCCGGCGACGGCATAGGCTGCAGTCCCTGCTGCAGTGGGCTACCATAAGCTACTGTGAGTGGCTGGCAGCCAGTGTGAGCTGCCAAGAGCCACCATGAGTGGCCGTCCAGAGGCCAGTGAGCGACTGCCTCACCCGGGAAGAGCGCAATGATAATACCAACATGGGCCAGTGAAGCAACGTCCTCCACAACTAGACTGAAGAGCAAAATGACAGCAACTTCTTTGTTCCGATTCCCCAGCGCAGTTTCCCTCTCCCAATTCCCCAATAAAATCTTTAAAAAGAAACTACCTTTCCCTAGTGAGAAGATGTATCAGATTAGTAGATATGAAGATATTTAAATATAAAAAATTATAAACTATTCTTATTATATCAAGTCCTGGAGAAGATGTGCAGAATAGGGTGTTTTAACAACCTGAGAGTTAATATACTTTCTTAGTAGCTAAATTACTCTTTGACAAGATGGAGGACAACAAATGTGGTCCTTGTTTGCTTTGGTTATTCTTATTAATGCAAGCCTGTCCCTTCAGAGAACTTTCTTCATGTACACATTGCCCAGTGTCTCCCATCTTTTGCACACTCCACCTTCATTGATCATACAGCATCACCTAAAGTGTACATAAAGGTCTTCTCATGTCTGGCAAATAGCAGGGACTCAAACCCGCTCTGTTACCTTTGTGCTTCCTTTCTCTTTCCCATCATCAAGAATGTCCATGCCCTAGAACAGGTCTTCAAACTCTACATGCACTGAGCAATTTTGACTGTCTTCCATAATGTATCTGGGCCAGATCTAATAGGCTGAAGGTTGAGATACAAGAAAGAAAGTTAGGCTTGAGAGCTAAGGTGTTCAAAATGAAAGATAATAAATTTTGTTGTAACAAGATGAAAACCATTCCAGGTTTTAATCTCCATCCTACTACTAGCCAGCTGTTCTTAACCTGTCTGAGCCTGAGTTTTCTTATGTGCCAAATAAAAACAGTGGATCAGAAGATTTTTAAGATGCTTTCTAGCTCTAAAGTTCTGAAATTCTTGTGGAAATAAGTCCTCAGTCTGGTTAGGTACATATTTCTATGACTTAGCTCAATTAAACTCACACAGATAACAGTTTTCTTCCCCAAAAGCATTTTACTGTCCTGACTAAACGGGGTAGTATTTGTAAAAAAAAAAAAAATCAGACATGCTACTGAATTTTATGTTTTACTAATTCATGCACAAGACATTACAGGACTCCCTTCCCAATAATAAGCAGCTGACCATTTGACCATTGCCTGGGTGCACGGCCAAACCCATAGGAGAAAATAAGGACAGAGATTCTTGCTGAAATCCCTCATTCTTCATTCTTGTAAATTTGAAACTAGCCCATTGGAAAATCCAGTGGGTTTTGTGGGTTAGCTGAGCATGTGAAATGCAAGCTTGTTAAGAACTTAAACCAATATTCATAATTTGATGTCAGCCAGATTCCTTTTCTTTCCCCTCCCTCAGTGAAGTACGATCAAAGAAGGGTTATGAAGATGAGAGAAGGGAGAAAAAGAATCTATGTAAGTTTGAATTGATCTTCAGCGCATTGTGAAATGTACCAGGAATTTTAAAGTGCCAGAATCTGAGGGTGCTATCTAAGAAAATTTGGCCACCCAGTTTGCTTATCCCAGTAGCTGCCCAACTAGAGTATGGGAAAAAATTAAAAGACACAATTAAACCAGATCCAGAACTTTCCCACCTTGTCAGAAATGGGTCAGGCAATGCCACTGTCAGAATTTCTGTCTTTTGTCTATAAATTAGAGCTGCAACCAGCCTATCTCAAAACCATGGCCCTGCTCCTCTGTCAAATTACTGAGGATGCCCCTTCACACAAGTGAGAAAGGATATGCCTTAAAATGATGGAATAATTCAAGTAGAAGAACAAAAGCAAAGATACCATAGCAACGTGTAAAGATCGGGCATTATCAGAAAGTAGGGGTATCAGATCCCCAAAGGAACCTCTGACCCTCCCCTCAGTGGAGGCCCATTTTGAAGACTCTACAATGTGAGCAAAGACCCCAGGCAACCATGTGCCTCTAGGGTACATGGCAATTCCTTCTTTATTAAGCGCTTTGAGGTCAGGAAGTATCATTTCAATTTTGCATCACAGTACAGTACCGAACACATTATCAATATTGAAAACAGAGGAAATTTAATGCAAGGAATTGGTTACACAGGTGATGGTATTGCTGAGAAACCAAACTGGAGAAAGTGAAGCAACACAGAAATTAGCAAAAGTAGGAGGCCACTCCCTACACTGGAGGAACAAAAGATGGAGGCAGTACCATCAGAAACCAGAGAATGCTGTCACCCAACAGAATCACTGCATCCTGTCCAGCAAGGACTGGAGTCATAACGGTTTTGCAGCCACCTGATGCAGGTAGAACAGAGGAATAACCCTGGTTACTCCCTTCCCTCTACCCTTCAATCTCCCGCCACTTCTTCCTCTGGCCCAAACCCAGAGGAAGATAGTTATGTAGGAGCCTGAAAAATGCAGCCTGCTGGGATCTGCTTCCCTGGTGCATAGAGCAGAACTGAGGAAAGGCAAGGAATGGATCCAGGAGCACAGGAGCAGAGAACCGGGATGAGTATTTTCACACATTCCTTAACATGCATACAGAAGAAGCACCTGTTGTGGGCTAGGCCATGCTCCCTGGGGTGGATATCACTAATGCTCAGGCCCAGGAAAGTTTAAATGTGGTGGAAGGGACAGACATCCAAGCACATAATTACCACCCTGAGAAGTGGTAAGACACATCAGAACTCAGGAGAGGGAGTTGCAGTCTGAGGAAAAGTGCTTTTCATATAGCAACTGTGCTCAATGAATGCCCTCAGGAAAAATGTTAAAATGGTGTCTCTCAAAGGGAAAACATGGGCTCTGTAGTCTTATCACAGAATCTTTTCTCTTAAAAACTCATAAAAAGGTCCTAAAGAACGTATTGTTGCCCTTTTTATTTCTTGTTCCCCACGGTCAAATGATTTCTGTCATCGTTGAGGGATTTTGACTGCCTCTGGAAAATGACGGCTAGAGTAACCCAACCAAAATGAATGAATACTGCAGTAAGTAGGCCATTAGGCAGGAGAGACGTCCAGCCGAAGTGCCTTGTAGACGACCAGTCAAACAGGGGCTCAGGGCAATGAGAACAAAGTCAGCCTTTGCAAATGTAAAGAGATTTTCCAGTAAAGCGACAATAATTTAATTACAAAAATGCTTCTGATACTGCTTGCTACCCATGAAATCTTTTTTGGCAAAAAGACAGACAGAATAAGTACAGCAGGCTAAGTGATTACTGATAGGTTTGAATTAGAGCCAGATTAAAGGTACTATACTGGCTTTCCGTGTAGGGTGCTTGAGGCAGCAGGCAAATGATCAAACCTGAACCCTTCCACTAGCATATAATCTGAGGCCAGCTCGTTCCGTCAAGGCACATTAACAAATTTTAAGTCAGTGGGCTGAACATCAACGGTTTTCTCTACTGATTTATTTATCATTAGTACAAAATATTAACATGAGTCGGATTGATTTCTATGGCAAAAAGCAAATGCTACTGCACTCCCACTAGATGACATAACTACAGCATGATCCTGTTTAAAGAGCAAATCATGCTCACCATAAAGAGCCACAGTAGCATTTCCACCCTTCATTGCCCCACAGTGCTTCTAGTTTTGTAGCCAAAGTCTTAACAGCCCATGAAGGCTGATAAACACCTTTCGTTTAATAGCAGACGAAGAATGCAATCATCATTAAGAGATTTTTAAGGCTGGGTGTGGCTCCATTTATATTCAATTGCTTTTTTAAAAAATGATGCTTTGCATTTTACTGGGAACCATCCAGATTTTTATTTAAAACAGAAATGCTGGGGGGGGGGGGGGGAAACTAAAAAAAAAAAAAAATACTACACAGTTTCTGTTCTGGACCATTAATTTTTCAGTCAGATCTAACTATCATTTAATTGGTTCCTGATGCTAAAACTTGGATTCCACTTTAAACGCTTGAAACTAGAGCATATAGAATAATTTGTTATGCTGAGCTATTCATCCCAAATGTCCAGGGAAAATAAACCAATCTCAAAATAAAACTGGGCTACTTTCTGTGATGACACAAAATTAATAACATAGTCAAAGAAATAAACCTTGAATCTATGTTTGCCAAAAAAAAAATCATTATGGTTTCCATGATGAAGTAATATTTAATTCATATGTTTAATGTAAAAGGAGATCTGTTAACTAAAAAAAAACAAAAAACAAAAATTCTGTGAACATAACCTTTAGAAGATCTACCTAATTTAACAAGACTAAAAATCATAATTCAGGTAGATCTGTTTTTCTTGGGTATGTAAATGAATTTTCAGTGCTACTTATTTCTTCTATTTATAGAGCAATTAAAATTAGCTCTGGTAATATTTTAATCCTATGCTTAATTTCTAGAAGGAAATTTAAACTTTCCAAAGATTTCAACTCAGTCTACACTGTTACTTTACAACTTCAAATCTAAAAAAGAAAATGCTTTATAGACACAACTTTGGTTTTTTTGTGTGTGTGTGTGTGTGTTTTTTTTGTAAGAGTAGGGAAAAAATTATTGGTTAACTTGGGAATTTAACCAGAAAAGTGGCTTGGGAGATCTGCACTGTAAATAGGTTTCTGTTCACACCAAACAGTCAATTTGTAATCTGGCTCAACTAACCAGCTCAGAAAAACAAACTCTGAACAGGAATTCCACACATGCAGATAAGCACTAGTGAAAATCCTTGTGAAATAACAGCTAGTTCAGCACGAACCAGTGAGATTTGGTAACCAGTCCTCTGGAGAGATGCCAAATTAGTTAGATAATTGCTCTAGCCTAAATGTAGCCCTAAAGGTGCTAAAACCCAAAATTCTTTTGAGCCTTTTTAAAGACGCATTAGGTCCTCAGCTATTGAGCATGTAACAATGTTCCTGTAGCTTTAATAATTGCAAAGTATTTTGTAAGTGAAGAACTCTTTACCACTGAATTGAAGTTTAAAGACAATATAGCTGAGCTTTTTTCCAGTGATTGAAACTGCAAAAAAAAAAAGGAGGCATATAATGCACAATTTATTTAATTTGGAAAAGGTTGGGCATATAGTTTCATAGTCTTCCAAAACTGTTTTAGAAATAAACTAATAAGATTCATCTTTATTGTCATTTTAACTTTAAGCCCAAATCAGTACATTCATCCAGATGTAAAATACTAGCTGTAAATATATTTTTACAATTTTTTTACTAATTAGCTCCTGATTGGTTGTTTTCAGTTGTTTTGTTTTTTATTCCAGTTTCGAATAGTAGCATCAGAAACATTTTTTTCATTAAGTGATTGTCGCTTTACTGGAAAATCTTACATTTGCAAAGGCTGACTTTGCTCCCATTCTCCTCACCTCCTGCTTGACCTGCAGCCTACGAGGACACTCTTTGTTTGGCTGTGTGTCTCTTTCCAGCTTAATGGCCTCCCACCAACATTTCGGAATATTTGTATCAATTTAACTATCTCTTCTGGTTCTTCTTTATAGCAATAGCTTCCATTGGCAAGATGGTTTGTTAGCTTCAGGATATAGTCTGACTTAGTGCCAGGAATTCATCATCTTTCCTCCCCCAAAACCCCTTCCACCTCTGGTGCCACCTATATCAATGAACAGCTCCAGGTGACGAGAAAGAAAACTGGCCAGACTCAGAGACTCCCATTCCTCCCTCAGCCTGCACATCTAATCATCCACTAAGCCCTGTCCAGTGGGACCCACAAATTGTGCCTCCATTTCATCTCCTCATTCTCATCCTTTACCAATTGCCTGCAATGAGGCCCTCATAATTTTTTTGCTTGGACTATTGCAATACTCCTTTATTTTGTCTCTGTACATTCCTGTTCTTCACTTTCCCCTTCTGTTTTAACACTAACCAGGCAGATCCCTGCACCTTGCAAAATTGTCTACAGTCTACAATCTAAACTCCCAAAACCTTCTGGGCTCTATCTCTGACCAATCGCTATATTTATGCCAGTTTGCATGTCCCCAGACTTCTCATTTTCTTTTAATCTTTGAGTCTGATGAAATATCTTTCCCATCCCAGCCTGTATGTCTGCATAGAGAATTCCTGACAGACTCAGGTTCTCCTTCCGCCTGGAGGGAGCCTCCCTTCTCCATCCTGGCAGTAGGGCTTTCCCCTGGCCTTCCTTCCTGGGCACTATTCCAACCACTTTTAGGACACTCACCCCACTGCCAGGGAATTAGCAGTTTACAGATAGTCGTGAGTTCCCTGAGGCCTGGGATATTTCCTTATCAGTTTTTGTATTCCTAATACAAGTCCCAAGAATCTGAAGGAGGAAGGGCAGTTGAAGAAGGAAAGGAGGAAAAGAAAAAGGGAAGGAAGAAGAAAAGGAAGAGAGGAACAAAGAAAAAGAAGGGAGAGAAAACCGCTTAGATACCTGTGTTAGAACAATCGCTTTTAGCCAACTGAGATAACCAGCTACTGAAAATCGGTTCAGTGAAATATACAGAGAAAGGAGCACATCCTTAGCCTACACTTGAAATCTTGTGTGTGAAGCCTGAGAAAGATCTAAAAAGACAGTGCAGTCCTAACATAACTGAGTCATATCTTGAGATTGAGAAACCAACAGTATCTGAAAATAAAGAAAACAGTGAATGTCAGAATGGTGTGTGGGGTGGATTTTTCTCCAAAATACATCCTAGAGGTTGAAAAGGGAGAGGAGAGGATCGAGATTGACAAGCCATGAGGAGAGCTAAGAAATCACCTTTTTCCCCCTTCAAAAGACATCAGAGAAAGTAAGGGGGGGGCTGTACAGTAACGGAAAAAAGTCAACCACTCTGATTACATGTTACATATTTTTTACTGACTCAGAAGGACGGGGGAGGGGCCAAATGGTGTGTTTTTACTAATGATTAATCTCTTTCTCTCTGTGTTTTTCAACCTGGTGACATTGTTGAACTTGGGGGAGGGTAGAGAAGAAGTAAAGTAGTAAAAAGTAAGTTTTCTCTGTTTCTTCTAGAACAGTATCCTTAACAAAAGTTTCCCTTGCTTGTTCACTTTTATGTACCCACCAAAATCCCTGCCTGAGAGGGTTTTTCTTTTATGACTTAGCACCTAAACATTCTTTGTCTACTTATTGTGAAGAGTCATCAAATAAAGGAAGTTACAGAACAACATTATTCTCCCAACAGCAATTTATAACAGATAAGGCATCCTAAGTTTTGTCTGGTTAAAAAAAAAGCAATGCTTCTGAGATGACCACTTGTTAAAATATTTGAGAAAGATATGAATGTCTTACTCCAAAGGAGTCTGTTCTTCCTATATGGTGGCAAAAAAAAAAAAAAAAGCTTAAAGACACAGCAGGAATAAATAATTCTCTGTGATTTATTTACAGAGCCCTGAAGTGTATGGTTCTGAACAAGATATTTCCCAGAGCTGCAGCAGGAGCCTGACATAGCACCAGACCCGTTTCAAGCTCCCAACTACTCTTCCACAGATATTTACCTCTGTTTTCCATGCTATATTTCCTGCTCCAAGGTCAGTAACTTTTTCCTCTACCCCATATGTCTATCCTATCAAGCTAAACCTCTGAGGTCTCAGTTTCAGTGAAGTGGGTGAGACTGACTCAGTGCCATTTAATCACCAGTCAACCCAAACACTAGTCTGTATTTTTGCACTAATGTACTGCTCACACCAAATAAGCAACTTAACTTTCATTCATTCATTCATTCATTTATTCAAGATATACATAATGAGAAACTTCTGTACACCTGGTATGTCACTGAGTCCCGGGGGGGAAAAGCTAACAACTGCTGCTCTGCAGTGTGAACCCATAATGACACCTGGATAACAAGTGCTATAAAAGACAGAACAGAAAGTAAGGATGCAGAGAGGAAGGGGCAACCAATACTCATGTCTTTCTCCAAAGCCAACGGAAGTTTGCCTTCAAAGGAGAGTGACTCTACTTAACTTCAGAAACAGCTATAATATTCTTCTGTGCCATTGGATTTACCTGTACACCTCTTGAGACATAGGTCTGTAATATCACCTTCTAGAGACAAAACTTAGAAGTAACAGGGAGAAATTATCTAGATACCTGTTTGGGGGAACAGGAGGGAAGAAATAGCTAAGGGAACACCGTAAACATGTAAAAATTGAGAGATTTGCTTAGAGTGACTGTGGAAATGTGACCCAGATTTGTATATGTGGCTGAGATTAACAAAAAGCCTTCACCGGAGGCCTGCCAGAGCAAATTCATGGAGACTTGTCCAAACTTACAGAGAAACAGGACTGTGTGGTTTCCAAGCTATGGTCATCCTCATCCTCTCCATGCATCGAAGAGGCCATCACAGAGCACAACTATGGAGGCACGGGGGAAATGTTACAATCCCAATCTGACCAGAGAAGCTGAGGATCAGAGAGCCATGAACAGCACATCCAGGATGGACTTCTCAAGTCTTCCGAGCCCTGACTAATGTTCTCCCACCAAGACACCGCCATTTACACTTCACCGTGTGAAGACACAGAGCAGAGAGAGTAAAATCTCAATACAAAAAAAAAATCAGACCGATCAAATAGATGTGTTTGCATCCCATAAATGTGATGCAAATGCATTTGATTTCTAATGCCCCCCAGTGCCGCGCTAAATAACTAGAGTAGGTTCTTTGCCATGCTAGGCCTCATGCAGACAAAGAGTAAACTTTGAAAAATAAGAGTAGAGGACAGCATCTTCTTTAAAGACCTTAGAGATTTGGGAGGTTAGTACTTTCTTTTAATGGACATTTAAAAATTATTAATTATTCCGGGCCGGCCGAGTGGCGCGATTGTTAAGAACTGGCTTGGGACACCAGAGGGCCCCGGTTCGGATCCCACATATGAGGGCCAGTGACACTGCCCTCTACAGCTAAGATGCTGAACAACAG
>NW_017731376.1:3676528-3680351 GCF_001890085.2 Hipposideros armiger | reverse complement strand
TAAAGAAGTACAATTCTTCCTTTATGCTCACTCCAGAAGTAACCCCAGTTAGGAACTTTTCATGTGTCCTGTTTTTTAATCTTATTATTTTTATTTTATTTTATGCTTCTTAATTAACCTTTAAAAATAATTTTAAAAATTAATATACCTTTATATGAAGCTAAACAATACAAAAATGTATAAAGAAAAGTGTAATCTTCCTTTCTTCCTAACCTCAATTGGCTAGTGGGCAAAACAATTTTAACAACTTGGGTTACATCCGTCTACCCCATTCTACATGCTTATGTACACTTATATGGCTTTTCTTTAAAAAAAAAGGGTCATGCATAGAGGGGATCATACATTTGAATCTGTGTTGTAGACTGTCCTCTAGACCTTTGCTGTCCAATATGGTAGTCACTAGCCACATGTAGCTAATGAACGCTTGAAATGTAGCTAGTCTGAACTAAATTGTGCTGTAAGTGTAAAATACACATCAGATTTGTAAAACTTAGTGCAAAAAAAGAGAATATAAAATATATCACAAATAATGTGTTATTGATTACAATACATGTTGCAATGATAGTATTTTAGATATATTGGGTTAAACAAAATATATAATTAAAATTAATTTCATCTGTTTAAATAAATAAATAAATAAATAATAAAAAATAAAGAAGGCTCAGGGATCATGGATAGGGAAACATCAGTCTTGCAAATTAGTTGTGAAATCCACTAAATGCCAAAGATTTTTGCCTTGTAAATCCACTCATTCCCTGTAGAAACTTGGGAGGGTTTTTTCCTGATTAGCAGGAGGAAAATATGGATGTAGACTAGGATTCAGCTGGACCCACAACAGAACAGGAAGAGATCCCTCCCCAAAAGAGGTCTCTGGTGGTTGGTGAGGCAGTGAGTAAGCTCAGCTGTACTGAAAGTTATCGAGTCTGGTACTGCACCACAAGGCTTGGACTTCACCAATGGAAGGACTCTGCCCCTGTATTCGTGGTATATTGGTTTAGCTTTGTTATACCTAAAATAACAGTTTCTTAAACAAGATGGGAGTTTATTTCTCTCACAAGTGTCAGTCCAAGCAGTCCAGTGGGTATGGCAGTTCCATGGTGTCAGAAACCCAGGCTCCTTCTAGCTTGTTGTCAATCATGGCTGCTCTAGCTCCAGACCTCCCACCACACTGCAGCCAGCAGGGAGAGGAAGAGAAGAAAGAAGAACACATCCTCTCCCTTCAAGGACACAATCTAGACGTTGCATGCCATACTCTTGTACTCTTGTTAATATCGTGTTGGCCAGCACATGAACACAGCCAGGTCCACAGAAGGCCCAGCTAAAAATTCTGCTATAGAAACCAGGAAGAGCAGCTATCAGAGGGCAACCAACTATTTCTGCCACAGACCCAAACCTGAAGGGTCTTTTCTGACAAGGTTTCCCCTTCTTCCCTCAACTCAACTAGCACTTTGCTGTTGAGGCTCCTGTCCTACCTGAACTGCAACCCCATTTCTGAAGCACTAAGTCACTAGCCATTCCTAATATTGGGACCCACGAGCTCTAAAATTGCTGACAACAACTCTGCTCCAGAGTGATTATCCTCATGAATACGTTACTGGTTTTTTTTTTAGCACTTACTTTTATTTTTTTTTTAAGATTTTTTTTAATTGGGGAATTGGGGAATGGGAACAGACAAGTTGCTGTCGTTTTGTTCTTCAGTCTAGTTGTNCCCAATAAAAATCTTTAAAAAATAAAAACTAAAAAAATAAAAATTATTAATTATTCCAAGATATGAACACAGGATATCTTTTCATTTATGTGTCTTCCTTAATTTCCTTATTCAATGTCTTATAATTGTCAGTATATAGACCTTTCACTTAAGTTTATTCCTAAATGTTTTACTATTGTGATGCTATTGTAAATTGGATTTTTTTTTAATTTTTCTATTACAGTTGACATTCAATATTATTTTATATTAGTTTCAGGGTATACAGCATAGTGCTTAGACACTTATATAATTTATGAAATGATCCCCTGATTAATCTAGTACCCATATGACACCATACCTAGCTATTACAATATTATTGACTATATTCCCTATGTTGTACTTTATATTTCCAGGACTATTTTTAACTACCAATTTGTACTTCTTAATCCCTTCACCTTTTTTACCCGTCCTCCAAACCCCCTACCATCTGGTGACCATCAATTTGTTTTCTGTATCTATGAGTCTGTTTCTGTTTTGTTGTTTTGTTTATTTTGTTCTTTAGGTTCCACATATTAGTGAGATCATATGGTATTTGCCTTTCTCTGTTTGACTTATTTCAGTTAGCATAATACCTTCCAGGTCCATCCATGTTGTCACAAATGGTAACTTTTTTTGCTCTTTTTTTTATGGCTGAGTAACAGTCTATTATATATCTGTATGTACCACATCTTCTTTATCCAGTTGTTTATTGATGGGCACTTAGGTTGCTTCCATATCTTCGCTATGGTGCTGCAGTGAACATAGGGGTGCATATATCTTTTCAAAATTAGTGTTTTGGATTTCTTCAGATAAATACCCAGAAGTGGAATTTCTGGGTCATATGGTAGTTTTATTTTTAATTTTTTGAAGAAACTCCACACTGTTTTCCATAGCAGCTGTACCAATTTGCAATCCCACCAACAAAACACAACAGTTCCCTTTTCTCCATGTCATCACCAACACTTGTTGTTTGTTGATTTATTGATGATAGCCATTCTGACAGGTGTGGGATGATATCTCATTGTGGTTTTAATTTCCATTTTCCTGATGATTAATGATATTGAGCATTTTTTCATATGTCTATTGGCCATCTGTATGTCCTCTTTGGAGAAATGTCTACTCAGGTTTTCTGCCCAATTTTTAATTGGATTGTTTGTTTATTTTGGTGTTGAGTGGTGTGAGTTCTTTATAAATTTTGGATATTAATCCCTTTCAGATCTATCTTTGGGAAATATCTTCTCCCATTCAGTAGGCTGTCTTTTTGTTTTGTTGGTGATTTCTTTTTTTGTGCAAAAACTTTTTAATTTGATGTTGTTTCATTTGTTTATTTTTTCTTTTGTTTTCCTTGCCCACAGAGATATATCAGAATAAATATTACTAAGAGCAATGTTAGAGAGTTTACTGTCTATATTTTCTTCTAGGAGTTTTATTGTTTTGGGTCTTACATTTAAGTCTTCAATCCATTTTGAATTTATTCTTGTATACGGTATAATAAGATGGTCCAGTTTCACTTGTTTGCATGTGTCTGTCCAGTTTTCCCAGCACCATTTATTGACTAGACTGTCTTTACCCCTTTGTATATTCTTGCATCCTTTGTCATAGATTAAATGACCATACAGGCATGGGTTTATTTCTGGGCTCTCTAATTCTGTTCCATTGATCTATGTGTCTGTTTTTATGCCAGTACCATGCTGTTTTGATTACTTACTATATTATAGGCTTGTAGTATTGTTTGCTATCAGGTAGCATGATACCTCCAACTTTATTCTGTTTTCTCAAGATTGCCATGGCTATTCAGGATCTTTTTTGGTTCCACATAAATTTTAGACTATTTGTTCTAGTTCTGTGAAAAATGCCATTGGAACTTTGATAGGGATTACAGTGAGTCTATAGATCACTTTGGGTAGTATGGACATTTTAGCTATATTAATTCTTCCTATCCATGAGCACAGTATATGCTTCCATTTATTTGTATCTTTTTCCATTTTTTTCTTTGGTGTTTTATAATTTTTTGAGTACAGTTCTTTTATGTAGGTCAATGCTTTCTATAGCAGACTAAAGAAGGCTCAGGGAGCAATATTTTTACTGATACATCCC
>NW_017731376.1:3654842-3673196 GCF_001890085.2 Hipposideros armiger | reverse complement strand
GTTGAGCTGTTGTTCAGCATCTTAGCTGTGGAGGGCAGTGTCACTGGCCCTCATATGTGGGATCCGAACCGAGGCCCTCTGGCGTCCCAAGCCAGCACTTAACCAACGCACCACTTGTCCGGCCCTAGCACTTACTTTTAGACAAGTGTAAGAATTAATTTGCAACTAAAGGAAATATTACCTATTCAATAGAAAAATATCAATCCATGAGAAATAAGTGGTCTCTGTCCCCTATTAGAGAAATCATGTACTTTCTGGCATTTTAAGAATATTATCTCACTTTAATACTTGAGATATTTTTTAAATGATAGAAACGTTACTGTTTATTTTAATGATAGTTTTAAAGTGGTGATTCGGAGTACATTTACCAAGTCTCTCTCCACTTACCTATCTTAAGCAGTCATTACATTACTAAAGGAAGAATACATTAAATCTGAGGTTAAAACGAATCATACCCAGTTCCAATCAAAATTCTGTTGAATGTATCCATGGAATTTGTTTGGCTTAATATTACTCACAGCAAAGATACCAAAAAGACATTCCATATGACAGGGTATTTGAGGCTCTCACCACTGTCAAGAGCATGAATACATACCATCCAGCAGTTATGTTACATTGTAAGGGCACTTTCAAACATCTTGTGTATGGCAACATTAAATATGGGTCTGGAAACCAGTTACAAAAATTCCTAAACTGAGTTTATTTGAGGGCTTAACAATATAAATTGCAGAAAAAGAGAGAATCTCCTAGAGAAACTCCTCTACAGTGTAACACCACAAACAGCTATCCAGAAACATATTTCATCAGCTGAGTAAGATCCCCTTGGCAGGCCATCTCCCAAGGGTAAGCCACAACATCTGTAACTTCTCCAACTCTGGGAGAAAGATGACATTCTCCGAATCCTCGAGGAACTGTATTTTCCCCTTAGAACAAAAAGCATCATCCTAGAACACAGGCCTTGTCAGCTTTATTACCACTGCCAAACCCCACCACCTCCCTTTCCCCAAATGCATACACCGTCTCACACATGTGCACGCACGTGCGCATGCGCGCGCACACACACACACACACACACACACACACACTCACACACACACACACACACAAATCACCACTAAGAATATAATTTCTAACAAAAATAATCACATCACTCATTGATGCTTTCAGAGTCAAATAAGGCTATCTGACCTCTGGGGTGGTTAGACTTTCACCTTTTGCCTTTTCATTGGAAAATGAAAAAGTCATCTGTGGCAGAGCCTGGAAGCTGCTTACCTTTGATGTCCTTCTTGGGAACAGAACTCTGATTTTCACTTGGGTACATTGCCCTTAAAATAAAAGAGGATGTTTACCAGCCTCCTCTCAGCTAGGTGTGACCACATACCAAAATCCTGCTGAATGAGAGGATAAGTGGGTGACTTCCAGCAAGCCTGTTGAAAGGATCTAACTCAGATGGGAGAGCCCTTTGTCCTTCTGCCTTTCCTCCTGATTTGCAACATGGATGCAGCATGGATGACTGGAGCTGTCACAAACAGATGGCCCAAGTGGCCATCGTGGACCATGAGGTAGCTTTCAGAATGTAAGTCATGCCTAGGATGATACCCTAGTTAAGGTAGGGCTAAGCTGCTATAGCAAAGAACATCCAGACTCTGTATCTGGGAAAACAGATTGTTTCTTTCTTGTGTTCTGGGTCAAAGTAAGGATTCCAGGCATTGGTCAGTTTTGCTCCCGTCATTCAAGGACTCAGGCTCACAGTGTTGTCTTTGTTATGTGGCTTCCAAAGCCATGTTAGCTATCACGGTCCAGCCAAAGACAAAATGGAGAAGTGGAAGGCTATGAAGTCGAAGGAAATAGAGATAGAGTAGAAGGCAAATGAGGAAGAAGATCATTTCTCCACACATTCCATTGACAAGAGCTTTATTACATGTCCCCATCCATCTACAAGGGAGACTGGAAAATTCAGTGCCTAATGGTACAGCCACATTTCAGCTACAATTCTATTACTATAGAAGAAGAGGAGAAACAGATTGTAATAAACAGATGCCAGCCTCAGGACAGATGGTAAGGCAGGATGATAGCAGTCTGAGCTCTGATGGCACTTTGGGGCTGTGCTCTATACTGACTATATCTACTCTTCTTTTATTTAAGAGAAAAATCAGTGTTTGTATTGGTAAGTCACTTTTATTTTGGAGCTTTTTTTTTCTTTCTTTGCAGTCAAACATGATCCTAAATGGTACAAATTATTAGATTTTTTCCTTTAAACATAGGAACATGTTGGTTTATGAGTACAAAATACATATGGGTCAAGTAAACAATTATGGTATTAATACTACAAAAAATTACTCTAAGGCTGGCTGTGTGGCACATTGGTTGAGAGTTGGCTCGGGACACCAGCTCTGAGCAGCAGGTGTCCGGGTTTGGATCCCACATACAGGCCAGTGACACTGCCCTCTACAGCTAAGATGGTGAACAGCAGCTCAACCTGGAGCTGGGCTGCCGTGAGCTGTCCGCAACAGCATAGGCTGCAGTGGAGCTGCAGTGGGCTGCCATAAGCTACTGTGAATGGCTGGCAGCCAGCGTGAGCGGCCAGCAGCTGCCATGGCATGAGCCACCGTGATCGACTGTCCAGTGGCCGGTGACCGATTGCCTCACCTGGGAAGATCGCAATAATACCAACATGGGCCAGTGAAGCGACGACCTCCACAACTAGACTGAAGAACAAAAGGACAGCAACTTGTCTGTTCCCCTTCCCCGATTCCCCAGCACTGTTCCCCTCCCCCATTTCCCCCAATAAAATCTTTTTTTAAAAAAATTACTCTAACAACATATTGGAAATTATGGCTGCGATTTTGAGTTAGCTTTTAAAATGGAGCTTTTTCTTATCTTTTCTCATATTATTTGTTATTTTACTGTGAGATACCATGTAACTTCTCTGTGGCCTAAATATTAATAATATTGGTTTTTAGGGCCGGCCGAGTGGTGCGTTGGTTAAGAGCTGGCTTGGGACGCCAGAGGGCCCCAGTTCGGAGCCCACATATGAGGGCCAGTGACACTGCCCTCTACAGCTAAGATGCTGAACAACAGCTCAACCTGGAGCTGGGCTGCCGTGAGTCACCTGCGGCAGCGTGAGCTTTAAAAAAAATCTTTAAAAAAAATTTTTTTTAAAATAAAATAAATAATAATAATAATATTGGTTTTTTAAAAACTGAGATTTATTTAAACAGAGAAACAAATTTTAGACTTAGCAATTATCTGTTAGTTGACACCTCTTTAATCCAGATAATTTAACATATCTCTACTTAATTTTTCATTTTTAATTGATTTTAAAAATAAGAAGAATCATTTACATAATTTATGAAATTTTCTACAGAGTAAAAAAAAACAGAAAGCAAGGTACAGATTTCCCATCTAGAAACATTTAGTAAGTAATTTCAAGTGATATGTTTCATTTAATAATGCATAACTTTTTTCTTGAGATTGGTAAAAAGAGCGCTCAAATTTAAGGGGCTCTCATGCTACTTTTAAATCATTTTTTGTTGAGTTTCGCTTTTTGTTTATTTTTGTTTTTTGCAATCTCTTAGTCTTTCGTATATTTTGTATAAGGTATCTGAATGCATTCTAACCATATTTTATAGCGCACACATGTACACATAAACGTGCTTTGGAGGGACCATTCATAAATAAAAACTCATTAAATCTGATTCTTCTCAATGCTTCAGTCAACACAGTAATCCTTATAAGTGACATCATCACAGCAACATCAAATTGAAATGACTTGGAAATCTGCTCGTTAACTTCAACGAGAGTTTTAAGTATGGGAACCGGAAGACATGGGTTCCAGCCCTTATGGACCAAAACTCAGCAACCTGATCTTGAGCAAGTCCCTTACTAGGTTTTGATTTCCTTTTTTCTGATTTATTACAGCGAATATTCAAGTCATACAACTTCTATAATCTTGTTCTTCTCTACCAATTATTTTCGCAGTTCTAAAGTTCCCCTGACCCTATGACTATAAGACCACGCTTTGTATGGCCATACATATAGAGCAAATGGCATAGCCTCATAATAAAAATCCTTAGGAACATGGGAGGAGTCCATCTCAGAAATGGTTACACAGTTGCATAAGTCATGCGGCTGTGTTCTCCACCCTCCATGACAACTTTCAGTAACACTGATAGTTATCTTTTACTAGGAGTTTATTATTTGCCAGGCACTGTGCCAAGTGAATTACACGCGGTATCTCAGTTAATCCCCCTGACAACCCCGTGAGGGCAGTGGTATTATCCCCATTGCACAGATGAGGAATCGGAGACTTAAAATAATTTGCCTGAGCCATGCTGAGTGTAAACTGGAACCCAGAGCTGCCTGGCTCCTGAGCACAGGCTCTCCAACATTGTGAGATGACTGCGGAAGGTCAGGGCGGCCTGGCAAACTGCTCTCTTGTCTCCACTGTTGGGCATGCCATTTGAGTCACCCATATTTAATTACACCATGAAGTCTCCATTTAAACATTCTTTGTGTCCCTCCCTACTCCATGCTATTACTTCTCCTAATAATAGAGATGAACATTAATTGAGCACTTGCCACAGAGCTTTGCTCTTTAAATAGATTGTCTCGTTTCACAACAATCTTCTGAGATAGATATACTATTATTCCCTCCAGGAAAGGACGCTAAGGTACAGAAAAGGCAAGTATATTGTCCAAGCTACCCAGCTAATAATTGAAAAATAAGTGTATGAACCTAATTCTAGTTCCAAAGTAAATTTAAACAATGTATAAATTCTGGTAACATTCTAAAGTAACACATATTGATCCTTTGCAATATGCTAGGCCCTGTGTTAATGCTTCACAAAACCATCACATTTAATCCTATAAGCTAGGTATTATTGTTATTAACGTCATTTTTCAGATAACAAAACCCACGCAGTGTCTTGGGTAAGTCATGAGAGAAAGTCAAGCAGAGGCGGTAGAGCAGAATGATTACAAGATCAGGCTTTCATATCAAACAGACCGCTGGTTAGAGCTACTAGTTTTATTCTCTCAACAAATTACTTAATCTGACTCTGCCTCAGTTTTCCCATGTGTAAAATGGGTGTGTTATGAGAATTAAATGTGTGAATATATGTAAAGCATTTGAAACAGTCTCTGACACACAGTAAGAACCATATGGTTGTTAAGGCAAAATAAATAAAAAAACTACCAAAGTTCCTTTATCTTTTTGTGCCACAGTTTTTTCATTTGCAAAATACATATAATAACCATGGCTACCTTGTAATGTTATTTTTGAGAAGGAAGACAGTAAATACGTATAGAGAGTAAATGAGTAGATATGTATTAGAACAGTACTTTGCATGTCAGTGTTCAATAAATGTAAGTTTTTATTGTTGGTGTTCTTAAGATTACAGCATTATTATCATTTTGATCCTTTTCTCAGTCACACAAAGAAGTCCTTCTCTGTCTCAGGAGTGATCGAGCCAGCCCTGCTTTTCTCTTCAAAGGTGGTCTAAAGATGCCTAAGGTGGTCAGCAACTCGGGTCATTTCAGGTAAGCAATACATACAAGTTACAGAATGCCTTTTTCCTCAGAACTCACCCCCAGGAGGGCAGAAACATTTCTCAGTGTTTGGGCATGAATGGTACTGTGCCATGCAAATCGGCATGTAATTATATCCTTTCTTGAAATGATTTCTAAGAATGTGCCTGACTGCGAGGCTTTCAGGGCAGGGCCTTGACATCTACTGTTTTGATGGCTCCCACAGCATAAGCTCTAGTCCAAAGAATGGACTGATTGCTTGTTTGACTGACTGACATAACAACTGGCCCTCCCGTCCAAGCTGCTTCGCTGGGAGTGCAGGCAGTCCTCCTCCCCAGAGGCAGGATCGCAGGACAGTTACACGCTGCAAGGGCCTGCATACCTGGGTTAGAAGCCTGCCTCCTCCGTTTTCTGATTATGTGAACTTAGGTCATTTAACCCCCTTCCTCATGCCTTAAAAAAAAATCTCTAAAATGGGAGTCATAATAATCTCTACACTGAGGATTCATTGAATTCATCATGTAAGTCCTTAGGTAAGTGTCTGTACATAAGTGCTCAATGAATGTCAACGCCATTGACTGGCCAGCACAACTAACAACGTAGTCTGGTTTGTCCATTCACTTCACAGTCATATGGTGTGTCCCTGTCTGAATGTAGAACAGAGAGAGCTTCCCTCCTTTTGTGGGTGTAGGCTGTCAGCCCAGCAGAGAGAGAGCTTCCCACAGCAGCTGTGCCCTGCCCATCACGGCAGCAGTTAACATGTGCCAAGTGTACATACCTTCATGAATCATTTTGGCTGTTAAGAAGCATTCACCAACATGACCTTCTCTTTTCTTCTTGAGCCATGTTAATAAGGGTATAACACTTGCCACTCACACTTATATACACATGCAAAATAAATTCATCTTGCAATAGTTGTATCATGTAGACTTGTCCTTGGGCACTAAGAATAATATCTGCTGCTTCTTTCCCTTATTCTGTCAATAAACATTTACTGAGTGTCCCACAACCTAGACACAGGGCTAGGCACTGCAATTATAACAGTGAAAATCCAGTTTTAGGACCAAACTTTATAACCTGGGGGATAGAGGAGATGAAGTTAAAAGAGAAGTAAGTGGGCAAATGTAAACCCAAGTGGTAACCAAGCATAGAGTTTCAGGTGGGGCATGGGGAGGGGGGAACCAAAAATCAGAGGTTCAAAGAAGGCTTCACAAGAGAAAGAGGCATCTAAGCTAAGACCTTAAGCAAAGGTATGTTCTCACAATTACCCATTATGTGCATGGAGAAACTGAGGCAGGATGACACCCATCTGAAGTTGTAAAAATGCATGAGAGTCTTAGGAACAAAACATTGTTCTAAAGACTTGGAGTTATTTACTTCCACCATCACACCATGCTCCCTCCCTCCAAAAGATCTAAACATTTTAAGTTTATGAGTCTGACAACTTCAATGGCATTCCTTACCCAGGCTATAAAATTCTAGCCCTGCCACCACAGAGCTGTTTTTTCTGAAATTCACAAACTTAGAGATAACACTGACTCTAGTTTTCTGGCCAGCAACAGTAATGGAGCCCAGGACCTCGGTTTGTATTTGAAGACAAACTTTACAACTGCAAAAATGCTTTTGCCTGTGAAATCCAGGCCAGGAGCTGAGAGTAAAAGAAAGGAGCTCTCTCTCTCTGAGATTTCCTGCTTTGGGAAAGCTAGAACTTTCTAATCATTTTGTAAATCTTGGTTTTTCCCTTCAAAGTTATTTTCGGGGGAGTTTGTATCAATGCAGGAAAATATCATTTCATAACAGTATCTATATAATAGTAGAAATGCTCTGTCTTTTCAAAAATAAATACTCTGTGAAAAAGCTAAGTAGTGATGATGTAATTATTTCTCATTTGATACTGACTATTCAGCAAAAATAAAGAGGTTAGATCAACATGTCAGCTTTGCACAAAGGCATCAACACATAACCTACCTCATAAAATAGTTTATAAGTAAGATTTTGTCTATATTTCACAGATATGCATATGTCTATCCTCTTGGCTCTGATAATATCACACAAGCATTCATGAACCAAGGAACTTTATATGCCATGGTAAAACTAGTTCAACCAAAATATTCAATGATGTCCTTTGCCAAGCATGTGAAGGCTAGTGCTCTTACAGCCAAAGCTGGCTTACTTCCATTCTTACAATCATGCAACTTCACAAATGAGACATCCCCACTCCCACCCCAATTCACTCAGTCAGATTGATTCTGATATATCAGTCCAAGTTTATAACAAAACCGAGAAATTGTTATTAAAAGAAAGAAAGATGTTATTTTGGCATAATTATAATCAGTAACTTGAGGCGTGCCAAAGTTAAGTCAATAAAGGTTATTTATAAAGCATGAGGTACCACAGTACTGGTAGGAATAAATAGGACCCAGGACTTCAATTTCTAACTTCAGCTAACTCTTTCTCACCCGAAAGAAAGAATTACCTCTGGTGTTCTAGAAAAAGGAACAGTGTCAGCAAGGCTATATTTTGCATTCTTTATTGAAAGAATATTTTAGAAATGAAACGTGATAATAATCAGATGTTCACTCCTACAAGAAAGAATGGATTCATATCAACTTTGCTTTCATCATCTGACTGTACATGCTCTATAGAGCCTGTAGCGCTGAATATAGGCCAAGGAAGGATATAGGCCAAAGTGCATGGGAAGAGCAGAGCCAGCCTGGGGATAGAAAGCATGTTCACTCAGGGCAATTCTCTTTATGGACTACTTTACAGTTTACAAAATTGGTTTTAATTTGACCAAAACTCATCAAGTGCCTTCTGTGTGCTGGCATTGAAATAAGAGCTCCGTTGCCAGTGGCCACCAAGGAAATCAAAGTCCCATCTCTGCCTTCTCATTTAATCCTTGAAACAAACTCACAAGAGGTGGATGTTATCCCTATTTTATGGCTAAGAAAAGTGAAGTTTTAACAGGATTAAGTGATTTTCCGAATATTCCGGAGCAGTCAGACTGAGAAAGTAGTAAGAATCTGAACAGTGGTCATTTGATTCCCAGGCCAGCGCCCTGTAAAATAAACCACTCCACCTCCAGGGGGTGCCCTTGAGCCCTCTTGTGGTCATTCTTACAGCTTTTTCTGCTTAAACCACCTACTGTCCAGAGGACAGCTCCAGCAGGCAGCTCACTGACTGACCTTTGAACAAAAGGTTGGAGAAAGGAAGAAGTCTCAGAAACTGGAGGTGAGGGTGGGGTGGAAGGGGTGATAAAAAAGGGGGTGAAGATTCCAATCTCAACCCTTCTCTCCTCCCCATACCTGAATAAGGGGGAAATTGTCATTATTTTAAAGTAGCTGCTAATTGTAATATTAATGTGTTAACACATGTTTTAAATAAGTTTGCCTTCCACAAAATTTTACAGTTGCTCAACAAAAGTTTAGCTGGTTATATGCAGGATGTAAAGCTTACTCCTATTTTCAAAATCATTTCCTATTCTGCCAAAACCACGCAATAACAAAGTCCACACTCGTGATTAATCTGTAGGCTGTGGTTCTCAGCACCAATGAACATTAGATTTACCTGAAGAGCGTTTAAACATTATCAAGTCCCTGACCTTCCACAGACTAATTAAATCAGGAACTCTAGGGATGGGATCTCAGCTTGAGTTTTGCTTCAAAGTGCTCCAGGTGATTCTGCTGTGCATCAGAGCCTTTCAGTGGTTCAAAGTGTGGTACTGGAGACCAGCAGCAATAGCAGCAGCAGCATTACCTGGGAACCTGTTAGAGATACAAATTCTCAGGCCCCACCTCAGATCTACTAAAGCAAAACTGTGGGGGTGAGGCCCAGCAAGCTGTGTTTTAGAAGCTCCTAGGTGATTCTGGCACATGCTCAAGTTTGAGAACCAATGCCTTAGAATATTTGTTAGGCAAAGAGCTCTGATCTATTGAGTTAAACATCCAAAACAGCTCCTAAGTAATTTCCTAACATTGGAAAGGATAAGCCACTTGAAAAATATACTTTGCATTTGGAAAAATAAGGACTATAGCAAATAAATTTAAATTAAATGATGTAAAAAACAAACTCATTTAATTCATTTTCTCTGAGCTTTTCCCCTTTTTTTCATTGATTTTTTTTTCTCCTTCTGTGTCTAGTGATCAAATGCTGACATTTTTCAGAGTGCTGGCCTAATGGAAATGCGTTCCCTTTCTCTTTAATTGCATGAGACATATGTGCATACAGAAATATGAGTTACAGATTTACATGTATTAATCTTTGTGAGAGCAGCCTTCTCCAAGTATCATGCAAGCCTCACGTGACAGTCTTGGGTGCCACAGGCAGGCACAAGTTGTTTACATTAGCAAATACATTTCAACAAAAACACATGTTGGCAGTTAGCACTCTCTCAGCTCCTCACACAAGCCATTCTGTGGGGAGTTAGACTCTGTTAGAAGACTTTGAATTTAAAGTCCCTTTTTTATATTTGGTTGCTAACAACCATCTAAAGATCTCAAAACATTTTGGATATGTTAGAGTTTCAATTCTCTGTAAATACAAGGAGTTAATGTGACTGATCCAAAACCATAGAGTAAAGGAAGACATGCAGAGCCCTCCAGGCCACACTTTGAGCGAACGCCTTAATATGAATGCTTTGTGGGAAGAAGGCATGGGGGGAACTTACCATTAGGAAGCCAACAAAAGCAGCCCGTGCTGGAGAAATGAGGATATTAACAGGCCAGATAAGTGCAATTCTGAAGAGTTGAGGGATGTCATTGAAGTGACACAGACTGAAAACAAGCAAGCCATTCCATGGGCAGGACTAATACTCGGCTTGTGGGCCCAACTTGTGGGTACAAAGTGTAAATACTTCTACAATATATTGGTTGTTAACTAGCTGATGCTCTGAACCCCGACAATGTCATCTCACCACCCTGGCCACCTGATTGCTCCCCTCCACCCCACCCCACCCCCTACTCCTGCTCTCCCCACCCCTGTCCTATAGCTGCAGAGCCAACACGAAAAAGAGCATGAAACTCCTGGGCCACTGAAACCCTGCAGCCCGTCTCTTCCGATGAACGGGGCCTATGCCATAGCCTGTGGATTGTTTGAAGATCAGCCCTGTATCTACCTAGGCCTCAAAATGACTCAAATATAAATGAAATAAGTTTCAGGTGATGTAATAAATTACTAAAATATTTAACTTCTTAGCTTCACACCATGCATTTTTGTTCTGAAATGAAATGCCCTTAAACATACACACATTTTTAAATGTGGAGGTAAATCCAGCAGACGAGGCCCTGTTCCTAGCCGTAGCCTTGGCATCGGCAGTGTCTATAGTGGTCGTTGTGGTGGTCACACACCACAGTGTCACAGTCGTACTGACATTCTGCCCACCTGACTTCTCTCATTTCACACATCTCCTAACTAGATAGTGCCATGGGCCACCAAACTGCTGATTGTTCTTCCCTCAGAGAAAGCATTTAAAGGAGCACACAGTGGCTTGGAAGGGAAAAAAAAAAAAACACATAAAAATCACAAGCTTTAGAGTTTGAATGTGAAAACTTTTTTTTTTCACTTTCATTTCAAAATATTTGTTTCTGCTGCGTTGAAAGAAAGGGTGTCCCAATGAGAGTGTCATGATGGGCTGTCAAGGAGCCATGATGCAGAGTCATAAGCCAGGATTGTCCTCTTGATTGACTATCCTCACCCTTCTCTCTCAAGCCTCTTTGGCTAATCAAGAGAGAGAGGAAGGCATGAGGAAGCACATGGAACCCTGTAGCCCAGCACAGAGCATACACTCCTGCTTGATGGGACCTGACTGCCTGAAGCAGGCTCAGTCACAGTCATCCAGCCTCTAACAAACTTTTTCAAACCTGCTCATTCAGTTTTGCCTGTTGTCTGATCCACACCCACCAATTCTCTCCAGCTGTTGGTTTTCATTCTCTGCCAGGTTTCTCACCTGGAGGTTTCACTTCCTGGTCCACCCTTGACCCCACTGTCCCAGCTTCATACCCTGGAACGTCGGGACAGCCGCTCTCACACACCCAGCCCCACTCCTGAAAGCCCAGCCTGAGCAAACCCCCCAGACAACTGCTTGCCTGGCAGAGGAGAGAAGGGCCGGGTTCTGTCCTTAGCACTGGGACTTTTCACAAGGGGTTGCTGGCCTCAGGGTCAATCACTCCCTCCACCTCTACTGCCAATTAGTCAGCTAACTACCTCTAAGCACCAGCTCTTACAAGTTACCCTCTCAGAGTTCTGGAATCCATGCCTTACCAGGGCTTAAATTATTAATGGCATTAGTGGTTACTCATAATAAATATAAAAGAAAAAGACATTTTTAGATCTATGCAGAAAAAAAATTGATTCAAATAAATGTGAGTATCTGTAGTTCTCAGCATGGAAAAAGTTCATTTTATATATACACTTTTCTTATGTAGCTGCTAGTAAAGAATTTCTATTTAAAATTAGCCCCCAAAACATGTGTCCTATGAAAGGTCCTATTTTCCTTTTTTATTTTTAAGAAACTCTAGAAAATATTAATTTAGTGCCCATGACTTTGCTTTAGCCCTGAGTCCCCTCATCCAAATTCCGATGAGGTCTACTATGTAAAGAGGATTAACTTTAGCATTTAATTTAAGCACTCTAAGGATTATATTATCCATAAATGTCAGTAAATAAGTATTATCTTTATCCTTTGGTATACAAGATGTAACACTCTTGTACAAAACTTGTTTTTCAATAACAGTTGGCAAGTTTGGTGTGGGTGGGGCTTTGTAAGAAACTGGTGTATGACCAGCAATATAGGTCAAAGATCCATCTGGCGCTTGAATTCCTTTACTTTCTCCCATTTACTGTAGGATTATGTCAGTTCTGGTTCTTAGCTAATCAGGCCCATAGCAATATCACTAATTTTTCCCAGAAGTAGACACGTCTTTGTCTTCTATCATATGTATTCATATTTTAGTATTTCAAGTACCTTCTTTATATAAATCCCTGCTGCTGAGAAAGAAACACTAAATTAGATCTTCCTTAGTGGCAGGAACATTCAGTCTTAAAAGCTTTGCTTATCCATTTGTTCTTTATCACAAATATTTTCTTTTTTCTTCCTCCAACTTTTATGATCACATTCCCTATTATTATGACTCCGCTAACAGATCTGGTTATAAATTCATCAAAACTAATGCTCTCGAGAAATTACCTATAAAATTAATTATCTCAGACCACTCTCCTAAATCTCACCTCTACTAAAATTGCAAAGATAATAAAGAAAGCATTAGATTTCCAACATGACCCAAAAGTCTCATTTTCTTTATTTGTCAATTATTTCATTTTGCAGTTACAATACAATGTAAACATCAGGATTTCACTTCCCTTATAAAATGCTTGCAAAGCCTCCAGTGACCTCAAGAAGAAATATATTTACAAAATAAGATAAAGCGTTGAAGATTTTGCAAAGCAAAGAATTGCAATACCTAAAAGCGATAGAACAGTCCTCATTTTTCACATTTCTCCACCACAGCAAGCTGCTCCTTTCTCAGCACAGCATGTTTTCTACCTACCTATGGTGTTTGCTCCTCAAGAATATTTGTATAGATAGAGCTAAGAAATTCCAGAGTGGTAACATTTAGATGTGTAGAAATGCCTTAAGTTTTATTTAGGGGAAGATAGAAATGTGGACATTCCTTCTCCAACTGAGATCAGTTTCTCATATAAGTAAGAAAAGAGAATGTAGACCTCTCTGACACACTTCCTTGTTTCCCCACAATTTTGGTTTACCTCGGGCTTGTAAGAACAGCCACAAAGTTTTACCCTTTTTTTAATCCAAAAGTACAATGCTGTTTATTCAATATAATTTCCATTTATGGCAATCATTTTATATTTCACTGTACAAAATATGCTTCAGATATTTATGTCACGATAACTTACCAAATATTATGATTTATATTTTTATATCCCTTCCAGTCATTGCCATCTTTGTTCACAAGACTTAGAATGAAAGTATTAATAACAACAAAATACAAGAAAACATCAGAGGAAACGAAGGTTATGTCCTGTTATTAGTTATTGCCCAGAATCTGCACCAGTGGTTTTCTGTCCTGGCTACATATCAGAATCAGAATTTGTAAAAATACTGACGTTCAGGTCACATCTCAGACCAAATAAATCAGGACTTCTGGAAGGGGGTCTGGACATCATCATTTTACAAAAGCTTCTTAGGTGATTTTAATGGGCAGCCCGGATTGAGAAACACTGTGTTTATACCATCAACTTAGATTTTCCTTATTATAAGTTCATGTATGTCTTTAGTTAGCCTAAAGTTACTTTTTGAGCTATTAAGGTGCACCAAGTATCCTCACTAAAAATATTGTTTTAACTCATACATTCAACAAATATTTGCTGAGTGCCTGCTACGTCCCAGGTACTGTACAGTCAGAGGGAAGTTAAAAAGGACTGAGCAACAGCCATAGTCCCTCCCTTTAGGGAGGTGATGGAACAAAAAGCAAACACTGAACAGGTAAACAAAGACTATACACAAACCAAAATATTATAAATTATGATAAGTGCCGTGAAGTAAGAGCCTGTCTGAGGGCATTACATATAAGCTGAGACTTGAAGGATAAATGAGAGGTCACCAGATAAAGAGCTGAAGAAAGCGTCCCAGGCAAAGGGAACAGCACATGTGAACTGCTGAGACAGAGTCAGGCTTGTTCAGGGAACTGAAAAGAAGGTGCCTGTATCTGGGGCAATGTGGGGCGGGACAGAGCAGCTAGACTGAGAGGCAAGAGTCACCTCATTAGGGCCTTAAGGTTGTGTTAAGAAATACATATTATATTGTAAGTACAAGAGGAAGCCATTTGGGTATTTAGGAGTGGGGAGAAATGAAAGGGAGAGTGACAAGATCCAAATTATCCCAGTTAACAAGGAAATGAGTGTCCTCCTTAACCCACCAGATGACATTTTGAGAGTAGAATGCTCACAAACTAGTGAATCTCTAGTTAGTGGAATAATTTAATAAACTGTTTATAAAAATGAAGCACTTATTTGCAAATCCCAGCCCCCTCCATACACACAAAACATTGTCAGCTGTACTGTTTCTTTTAATAACTGATTTGTAATGTAGGTTTGCCATTCTGAAAAATTAATAAATGTTTGTAGCCATTCTCTTCTATTGCCAAACCTGTGGCTGCTTTTTGTTACTACAAAACCTGAGTTTCTCCCGAAGAGAATGAAACACTTCATCCATTTGCCCAGGAAAGGCAGTAACCTTTTAAGCAAAAGCTGTTAATTTTATTTCCATTGATGAACCTTAGCCAGATGATAAATCTTCAAAGAGAAACTTATATGTACATATAAGTGCAACGGATTTCTTATATGCTCGTAGGATTGGACCTATGGAGAATCCCAGCAAGATAAATATGCTCTGGGAGAAAAATGGCCTTTTTCTAAATGATAGCTTAATGGTTTTAATGACTTCTTCCAAGCCTGGCATAAACACAGCGCCCAAAAAGAAATCATCAGGCCTGTGCTTAAATTATCATTTTATGACTTAGATGAATCTCCTATTTGTTCATTAAAAAATAACAACCACTATCCTTTGCATTAATTTCCCAGGGTTGTCATAAAAAATACTACAAACCTGGCAACTTAAAGCAACAGGAATTTGTTCTCTCACCATGTCAGCAGAGTCTAGCGGAGACGCCTTCCTTGCCTCGTCCAGCCTCCAGTGGCTCCTGGCTTTCCGTTCCTTATAGCAGCGTTACCCCAGCCTCTGCTTCTGTCTTTATCTGGCCTTCTTCCCTGTGTCTCTCTGTGTCTCAGATCCCTCTCTCTTTTCTCTTATAAAGACACATCACTGGATTTAGGGCTCAACCTAAATCCCAAATGATCTCATCTTAAGATCCTTAATTATATCGACAAAAACCCTATTTTCAAACAACGTCACATTCACAGGTACTAGAGGTAGAACTTGGCTATATCTTTTGGGGGGATACAATTCAAGTCACTATGCCCTTATAAGCTTTATAGTTAATATTATGATTGGCTACAAATGAGAGAAATCTCAAAATAACAGTGGCTTGAACAAGAAAAGTTTATTTTTCTCTCAAGGTAAAGTTCAAGTACAGAAGACAATGTTGCTATAGCTCCCCATGTTGTCAAGGACCCAAACTGCTTCTATCTTGTTTATAAGAGGATGGTCTCTATCCCTAAATTTACTTCGTGGACCAAGATAACTGCTCTATCTCCAGCCATCACTTCTACATCTCAGCTACCTGAGAGGTAAAAAGATAAGGAGAAGTATACATCCTCTTAACAAAACTTCCTGGAACTTTTGCACATTACCACCATTGGCTCATTGGCTAGAATTTAGTCATATGGCAAACCTAGCTGTAAAAGAAGCTGGGAATACAGTTTTTATTCTGGGCAGCCATTTGCCAAGCTAAAATTAAAAAATTCTATTACTGAAGAAGTGGAAAATAATATTAAAAGACATCTAAATATCTCTGCCTCAATAGCAAAATAATCTCTCAATATTGTTTTGAAGAGCTGAACATCCCGAATTGTTGTGTTCTGCAAAGAATCAATGCCTGCATAGAACCTGACTAATCTCTAAAATAAACACACTGTTTATAAGTCCCCTCCCCGCCTTTTCTTTCTTTCCTTAGTATTATCTGTTTGTTGATTTTGTCTCCATCTGTACCAGCTAAAAAATTACTACATTTATTCACTATTACAACAGTTTTATCAGTTCTCTTGATTGCTAATCTATTATTAAATTAATCTCCCATTATATCTAATTGGGATTACTATAAAATGTGGCATGAATGAAAAGTGTCACACAAGCAAAGGAGCATTATTCAGTAATAGGGGACTGCATCCAGAAATAGGAAAGAGTAGACTTGGGAAAGAAGAAAAAAAAAAAAAAACAGAAGAAGCAGCAGCTTCCACGTCAGCAGGAAATGGGTCCATTTCACCTCTGACTGTGGTAAAAGAACATCTATTCAACAACTATAGAAACTTAAGGCCAATATAGGTCCTGATCAGGTTTCATCTCCTCTGAGCTGATGGAAGAAAGAAATGCTTCAGGAATTCCTGCAATGATAATATTCAGAGTCAATTACAGACCACGACATTGACTAGGGGAGTTAGCTTAGTATAATACAGAGGAGGTGAGGAGGAAACTCTGCTCTAGGAAACAAAGCTTATAGGAAACAAGTCCCAGTAAGCCAGGTGGAGTAGTGGATTGCCCCTAACTCCCTACTAGTGAGCAGGAAGCTAAGACAAAGAAATCCAGAAATGAAAAAGACCTGGGCAGTAGGGAGATAGACTGTCAGATGGCTTTTCTAAGGATAGCTTCAAAAAACTCTTGTCAGATACTGCCAACCACAACCGCAGAATACAGTATCCTCTGGAACTTGGCCCTAAGGAGCAAGCAAACAGAGGATATTTGCCAAATAGTAAGTGGGGAAAACACGTCTTAATAACTTGATAGGTGAAGTTTCAGCACAACCTGCTGGTAATATTCACTTACCAACAGTGAGGACAAGTCCCATCAAGGTAAGGATTGACCACTACTTTCTAAAATAAGTGAATACTTGTACTTTAAATACCATGTTCATTTCTTTGTTGACCCATGTCTGAGAGCTCTCGTGTAAATCCTTAAAACAAGATTGTGTTTGTGATAAAACCTACAGCTAATTCATTTTAGGCCTTTAGTTTTTCAGTTCCTAGTCATCCATCTTCTACCCTTATCAATGAAACCATTGTTTATACACCCTTGAATCTAATTAGGCAGACAATGCTGATATTCTGAATCATTATTAAAATGAGGAAATCCAAAAGGAACAATGACTTTTGCCAGCATGTCTGTCCGGGAGAAAGCTTCCCCTTCAGCCTTCACCCTGCAGCCAGACAATTCAGTTCCCCCCCACCCCCACCCCCACCCCAGTGTGTCCCTGGCTGCTTTGGATCTGCTGCCCCAGCGCTGGAGCTCAGAGAGAGTGAGTCCATCAGAGGTCAGTCCTTTCTGTGGCACCATGGCCGACTTGCACTGTTGTTGGCAAGGAAGACCCTTTGAAAAGTTAAGTTCCCTTACCCTCTGCATGTCGAGAGAAAGTATAAATACAACGGAGGAACAAGTTTTGGAAGAAATTGTGAAACACGTTAGACAGAGCCTGTGGCTGCTTTTCGAAATGCAGTGTTTGTCCAAGAGTTACCCAAAACTGGATGTGGCAAAATTCCCCGTCAGCTCTACGTGCCCTTGTCAATGCCAAGCCTTATAAGGTAACACCTACAATTGAAGACCCCAGCATTTTTAGGCACATAGAAGTGCTGAAACAGGCATGCATCATGACTTTTTTTTTTCAGTCAATTTGAATCAATTTTCTAATTCAAGTCAAGTCTTTATTTCCCAGAAATAAATATTTAAATAGAGATTACTTGCAAACAGAAATGTGAATTGTGAAGCTTAGTCTTAAAAAAAATGCACTTGAAGACTAGCGAAAGGCCTGTCTGTGCCTTATGTTTGAGTAGATCCAATTAACATTATTATCAGTTACCTGTAACATGGCTCCTTATAGGTTGTCCAGCACTTTAATGTTAGAAAAACATATCTAATATATGATTTTTTTAAATTACCCAAAAAAAATTTTAATTAAAAGTGACATTAATACAAAGCCACTTCGCGCCGGCCGAGTGGCGCGATGGTTAAGAACTGGCTTGGGATGCCAGAGAGCCCCGGTTCGGATCCCACATATGAGGGCTAGTTACACTGCCCTCCACAGCTAAGATGCTAAACAACAGCTCAGCCTGGAGCTGGGCTGCCATGAGTTGCCGGTAACG
>NW_017731376.1:3630939-3654662 GCF_001890085.2 Hipposideros armiger | reverse complement strand
CAATTCCCCAGCACTGTTCCCATCCCCCCAATTCCCCAATAAAAATCTTTAAAAAAAAAAATACAAAGCCACTTCTTAAAAATAAGAATATGCAGCTTTGACCCAAAACCTAAAACTCAAGTTGAAGTCAGAAAATGATTAAAATTTGTATTATAGAAATTTGGAATATTTTCTAATATTCTTGAGATGCCCACATACATGGTTATTATTTTAAATGAAATGGGAAGTTTTAGGTAATCATCTAATTAGATGATTTTCTAGGTAGGAGGACCTGTCTAGTCATATATGTCCTGAGGGAAGGCTGCATACCAGGGTACAGCTCTGCCTTCAGGTCATTTGTCACTTAGTCAAGGAAAATCACATGCCTGGCAGAGAGCCTAGAGGTCATGTAATCCTTTCTCTTTGTCCTAGAGAGGAGGGCTCTTTAATGACCCCCTCCTCCTGTCTCAGGTTCTTATTTGACTGGGTACTTAAATGATTCCAGCTTCCTATGGAAACAAGGAAATGATGTAGAAATGGGATAGACTGGCAAAGAGACCTCTAAAGGAAAAAATGTAAAAGTTTTTACATTATGCTAAAGACCAGGATGAGTTTTTAAGAGAAACCAAAAAAAATCCAGATTTTTATGTGAAATCTCTAATTTTTAAATAGCTCACTAAAAAACATTGTGACATCCAAACCCATCTCTTCATTCAAACATCTATAAAAATATTGAGCATTTAAAAATGATTGAAAAGGAGTCTTTGCTAATAAGCTTATGGTAATGTGCTAATGAACCAGGGTAGGTAGTTATAGATAGTTAAGTATTTGGTTTGTGTAGGGTTCTACAGGATATCACTAATGAAATACATTTAAACACAAAAATATGCTACACCCATTGAGTCTTTGATGGTGCTCAAAATATTCCTTAATCTTTCAGTCCATCATGGACATTATTTTCAAGAGCAGCTGCCCTAACATAATAGTCTGGGTACATGAAATAAATATATGTCAGAGATAATAGATAAGAGCTTATTTACTTCTTTGTTTCATAAAAGTTGCTTCCAACCAGTATAAAGACATTTTGAAAATGTGCTTTTTTTTAGACCGTAGGCTATAATATAAATGACTTCTTTAAGTAAATTCCTATTTGCTTAAATTGGCTTATTGATGGTTACACCTGGAAAAATTGTATTCATCTAGTTGTTCCCTTTAATTATTTTAGTAGCCTGAATTAAACCAACTAGATAGCCATTCAGCTTATATTTTGAAGCTGGTGGGTGCTTTGAACTATTGCTTCTATTGGGTACATTTTATCCATGATCACATCTGTAATCTCAACAAATAATCCACTTTTAATATCTTAGCATTAAATTGTATTACCTTATTTTTTCACGTAAAATCCAGTTAATTGGAAATGGCAACTTTCTTAGCTGAAAGTATTATTTGCAAGGTATGAACTCAAGGAATATTACACAGATCCAAGAGAGTGGAAAGGTTACATCTTTGGTCCTCTTGCACATTTTTTTCTTGGTAATCACATCAAAAGGGACACTTCAGGAAAGAGGCTTGAGCTTTTCTCCAGTTGAGTAGGAAGAAAACAGTGCATGGGGAAGTGGTTTTTTCTTGTATCTGGTTGAGGAAATTTATCACCTTTGTAGGGCCAGAGAAAGTACTGTTACTTTCATATGAATAAATGTGGGGCAAGAAAGACACTCAAGTCATCAGATTGCTTAAATTTTGAAAGAAAAAAAAAGGAAATTTCTATTTTAATGTCAAAAAGTACTTTTACTAATTAGTACCTAAAATATTCTGAATTACAGGTACCTTTAAAAATAACAATATAATGTTACTAAAAGATGCAATCATATTTAAACTTGCCAAAATAAACTTTGCATGCTCTTTTGTATTTTCACATTTTTTTACTGTAAGACTGGAAAAATTAAAATATAGATTTGCTTTTAAACTCTAAAGAAGTGTTTTTCAAGTAATTGAGTTATTTTGCTTACGAAAATGTACTAAGTATATATAAATGAGATCTGGTTTGCATTTTAAAAGCAGTTTTATTTATATAAAATTGTATTTGTAAAGGCTCTGATCATTAAAAATGTGAGAATTCAAAATAAAATAAAATAAAATTAGGAAATCCAAACATCCTAGTAATAAACCTATGAAGGGGAGTCCTCTGAATTCAGGCAATGGTGAAAGAATTCATGTGTTTTCAAAATGGTAGACAATGAAAGTTTTCTTCATTCTCATAATTCGAAAGGCAGAATCATAATCCCCAGACACTAAGAAAGAAAAGGTAGCATAAGTATTATTCCAACTATTACCAAAAGTGGTAGAAATGGTTGTGCAAAAAAAAAAAAGAACATGCATCTATTATTGGTTCAAACACCCATCAGCTGACCAACTAGTTACACATCAAATGAATGTTTTTTACCTTCCAGAGTGTCTTTTTTCCCACATCTGTTATAATCCCCTACCAACACCACAGAGCACATATAAAAATCATATAAGGAAACAGATGTGAGGGCACTTTGTGCAGTACTAAGTAATACATTGATGCAAGGTGTTCGTATTTCTATAGCATGAACACTTTCCTTTAGGGATAGTTTGCTCATTCTGACTCACCACAGGACCAGAGTAATTGCCAGAGTGTTGAGAGGATTTTCTTTTAGGTTCATTGATATATAGTTTGTGTTCCCATTTCATATTTTAGGTCTTTATCTTGAGTCTTCAATTTGTTTACTGAATTTTTATTTTGCTTGCTCAGGAATAAAAATCTTCTGCACAATTTTTTCTCATTCCACAGCATGGAATTGTTAGTGTATCCTTAAAGGCTTCTTTCAGGGGAGCACACATGTGTGAAGAAGGAGTGATTTCAGATGTTCTTTCATTGCTGACTTACTTAAACAGTTTTAGAATGACAAGAGAACAAGTTGGTTCCATGGGTGAGTTGGTGATAGCAGGGAGCATGGGTCCCCAGACTTGCCCTCCACCTTCAAACTCTGGGAACACTTAAGCACCTGCTCAGACACAGATTTTTTTCCTCAAACAGGACTCCATTCATCCTGGCTTAAGTTTTCCCTGACAATAACTATCATGTTGGTGTTTTTGAGGAAATCAAGGCAAGCACTGAGCCAATAAGAAGTAAGACAAAAGAGTCAGCTAATAAACAAAAATATCAAGTTTATTATGGATACAGACTAGGTTAGAGGACTTAGCTTACTGTGAAAACCAAAATGGGCTTGTTCACTCCCAACCTTCAGCCTAGTCCTCAGAACAGCCCACCTGAGGGAAAGTTTGAGACTATGAGGCAGACACACTTACCCCAGTTCCTGTCTCCACTTTTCTGAGTGGAGAGTGCAAAAGAAAGACACAAAATCCCCTCATGCTCAGGACTTTTAAAAGAAGAGCTCCCCACAATCAAGGAAAGCATAATAATGGCTATCACTAGACAAACACCACCAGGAGGAGTAAGGAATTGGTCTAAAGGTTGAGAGTATATAGGGGTGATCCCTCCTCCCAGAAACCAGGAATCAGAGAAGGTGTTTCTCTCTAGCAAACAAGAACAGCTAACAATTATTGAGTTTTCACAATGTGTCAGGCACTGCTCTGATTAACTCATTTAATCCTCTCAACAAGCCTATGAGGAAAGTACCATTATTATCTCCATTTTACAGAGGAGGAAACTGAGGCGCAGAAAGGTTAAATAATCGAATGAGAGAAAAGATCTTGTGCAAGAAGGCTTACCAGAAGGCAAAACAACATATCATTTATATAAATTCATGAGAAAGTCCTGCCGATGAAAGAGTTGCTTTTCTTCTGTATTGAGGGTTTCTTCTCCCAATCCATCTGAGGCTGTAGGAAAAATACCTACACACAGCGCTGCTTGTGAACTGGGCTCGACTTGATGGAGCACAACAAGAAGGACAGGAGGAATGTTCCTCTCTCCAAAACGCCTCCCTTTACGCTGGTGTGGAATCTTCATGCAGTCTCCACAGACTTCTCTGCTCAGGCTAATGCATCCAAGATCGATTATAAAAGATAAGTGTTATTAAAATAAGATAATATCTCCTTCTCCTTGCAACATATTAATTTAGAGGTGGGAGTTAGCCCTAAAAAAAGGGCCCTGAGGATTTCAGCAGAGGTTGGAGAAGGTTGAGAAGGAGAGGAAGAGAGTTCTCAGGGTGAGCGAGTTGGTGAGAAGGGCTCATGGGTATCCAGGAAGCAGCATGAAGGCACCAAGGACTGAAAGTGTGAGCACAAAGCGGAATGGTCTGTCCCTGCCTCACTCCTTCACTTTGTTGGACATAATGTTCCCAGGTCTTTGTTTGGGGGATTTTCTTATAAAATCCCTGTCATTTGCCAAAAGGTCATTATCGACTGTCTATATTGCAAGAAAATGACTCATCTGTCCCTGAAGCTCTTCAACTGTCCACTCCCCCCAGCAGACACCCACTCTCCCTTAGAGTGTGTGAAGTCAGGAGTGATAGAAAGGATATCAGTTCTATGACGTCATATATGTAACAAGAGTTCTATAATATCAGTCCTCCCCCCATTGATTAGTTTCCTATAGCTGCTATAACAAATCATCACAGGCTGCATGGCTTAAAACAGACATTTATTCTTTCACAGATTTGGAGGCTAGAAGTTAGAAATCAGGGTGTTGGCAGAGCTACTTCCAGAGGCTCTGGTGGAGAATCCTTCCCAGCCTCTTCCAGCTTCTGGTGGTTGTCTGCATTCCTCGGCTTCCTTGGCTTGTGGCCACACCACTCCATTCTCTGCTTCCCTAGTCACATTGTTTTCTCTTCTATGTCCTCGTTTCTTCAGTCAGTCTCAAACCTTCCACTGCCTTTCTTTTATAAAGACACTAGCCATTGGATTTAGGGTCTACTCAGATAATTCAGAATGATTTCATCCGCTCAAGATCTTTAACTTAAGAACATTTGCAAAGACCCTTTTTCCAAATAAACCGACTTTCATAGGTTTCAGCGGTTAGGATGTGGATATATATCTTGGGGGACCACCATTCAATCTACTGTATTCCATCAGAAGGACAAGTGAAAAAAATGGGAAATCAATGGATTAGTACACTGTTTTAGAACCCCAAGCTGCCTCATCTCATCAAGAAAAATGCTACCATGAAAGGTTGTATAATGATGCTCTTAAGAGCACGCCAGAAAGCACCAGGTACCTGTCCCAACAATGTTGATAAGCACAAATGTGATCTTGGATGATACATTTATCTTTTCAGGGCCTCAGTTCTCTTATCTATAAGTGAGGGGTTGCTCAGATATTCTTTGAGTGCCGTTCCAACCTCAAAATCTTACGATTCTACAGAGAATTCCAGGCATGTTTCAAAGCCCAGTATGCACACAGTTAGAAAACAGACAAAAGTAATGTTATCACAGCTAGTCTTTCACTCAGCAAACACTGCAAATGCCTTCTTTTTGCCAGGAAAAGGAAGAGGCTTCAGGACATCAATAAATAAGCCACTGCATTAACTAAAACAATCCCCAGAATCTTTCGGTGATGCTAAATCAACAAGCCCCCACAAAACCAAACTGTTTTATACAAAGTCTATCCTATTGAAATAAATAAAAAGGAGGAAGGCAAGAAGAAAGAAAGCTAGCATAACTAATCTGAAGCAGAGCTGCAGAGTTGGCTCTAAGCACACCTGGTTTTGTACTGCGCTGGGAAGACATTGTGTTGGAAAAGAAAGTCTATGGTTTCTGAAATTAACCCCAACCCTATAAGATCTTGAACAAGTCACTTAACCTTCCCAAACTGGTTTGCTCATGTGGAAAATGGAGAAACCAGAAGCGCGCATATTCCCCAGGAAAATGATGTGAACCCAATCAGAGACGGTATGGCGGGCATTTAGCAGCAGCTGCCTGGCATGTGTTGTTTTCTTCTGTTTGTCCTGCCCAGGAGAAAGTAAACAGATCAGACTTTAAACAAAGTTGTAAAGTGTTTGAAGTTCACTTTTCACCTGCTTTCTTATACTTTTTCCCCCCTCTTGATGGTAACCCTTCCAGGCAAGGAACTTGTCATTTACAGTTGTTAATCGGTTAAACTGAAATTATTCATACCAAAAATGTCACATGAAGTAAACTTCCAATTATTTTGTCTCTAAGTGTAGAATGCTTGTCAAAGAATATTTGGATATGAGCAAAAATATGACAGGAGATTAGGGTGGAGCAGAGAAGCTGATTTTAAGTCCCTTGAAATGAAACTAGGCCCCCTCAGCTGACTCAGTAGAAGAATCTCATTAGACATTTTAGAAACACGTGCAAGGACTGAATACAATAGTGCTTGAACTCCCCTGTTTTTTATCAAAGCCAAGATGAAAGCTGGAATGTCACTCTTATCTGCTGCTAAAGATGATTTAAATAAAATAACAACAGTGCATAGTCTTAAGAATGAGAAGTCTACTCCACTGTACCTTCTCCAAACTTACTTATTGTGGCCTCTTCCTGTGCCCCCAAAATATGAAGATGTATAACAAATACTTTCTGAAATAACTTGTGTTTTGTTAATATTTGATGATTTTCTTTCATGCCCAAGCCCTCCCCATAGTTATTATCCAAGAAAATACTACCATGGGGGCCAGGCGAGCAGAGCGGCACGTTGGTTAAGAGCTGGCTTGGGACGCCAGAGGGCCCCGGTTCGGATCCCACATATGAGGGCCAGTGACACTGCCCTCTACAGCTAAGATGCTGAACAACAGCTCAACCTGGAGCTGGGCTGCCGTGAGTCGCCGGCGAGGGCGTAGGCTGCAGTCCCCTTCTGCAGTGGGTTGCCATGGGCTACCGTGTGTAGCCAGCAGCCAGCGTGAGCGGCCAGCAGCCGCAGTGAGTGGCAGTCCAGAAGCCGGCGACTGATCTGCCTCGCCCGGGAAGAGCGCAATGATGGTGCCAACTTGGGCCAGTGAAGCAACGTCCTCCACAACTAGACTGAAGAACAAAAGGACAGCAACTTGTCTGTTCCCCTTCCCCCAATTCCCCAATAAAAATCTTAAAAAAAAAGAATGGATGAAAAGGGATTATTTTTACCTTCTCAGGGCCAAAACAATCTAGTGATTGGAACTGTCACATGATATGCCATGTAAAAATATTTCAGCATATTTTATACTACTAAGACCATGTCGCTTATTTCTTTTAATTGACCTGAGACAAGGAGGTTTTCATTAACTCTCACCAACATTATTCCAAAGAAGAATCAGCTTCAGAAAAAGTCATATTATTTTTTATTTTGTGTAACTATGCCAAGGTCTTCTTGGGGAAGAACAATAGAAAGCTCCCTCATCACCCTTACTAAGAATCTTACCATAAGCACTTTACTCTTTCTTAAATTAAGAGTCAATCCTTTATTAAATATATTCTAACTAGTTATTACTATTTTAGGAAAATCACCTCTATGAATGAAGAAATTAGGGGTAGGAGAGGCAGGGAGAGTCTAAACTGGATTGCTGTTCGTTTACCATTCATCAACACTTCAGACAAAGCTTGTATAAAACTATAAAGCATTATCTTTCCATTTTAAGCATTATCCTATACTGAATGAAGTGTGCAGATATATCTTGAGCTAGATTTTAAACAAGGACTTCATGAGCTCACTAGGTAATGAGACAACATCTTTGATAAATAAATTGGAAGTGTTTAAAGAATTGATATTTGAGTTCTCTAAATGAGTCAGAGAGTTTTCCCATTTTGATTATTATTTATTCTATTCTTTGTTTTGTTGTTAAAATTATAAGCAGATAGGATTTACAGGAAATGTTGACATATAATGTATGTGTATATGTATATAAATATTTATACACACATTTATACAGAGAGGCCTTTTTAAAATCATAATGCTTTACATGGACCTCCTATTGGGAATATTTAAACATACATTCACTTCTCTATACATAGAATAAAAAGTATACACAGAGAGAATATATTCATAATTTTGTGACCATTTTAAACTCTTTTTTAATTAAAAGGGCTAAAAATTAACTGAAACAAAAGACTGCCATAAAGTTTAATCATTTTACTTCTAAGTAACATAGATCTGATTTCACTCTTAAATGTTTAATGATGAATTATTTGTATTTTTTATAGGTATGAAGTCAAATATAAAGGAAAAAAAATCTGGCAAGAATAAAAACCTCCAAAAATCCATTGTTCAAAATAATGAAAATCATAGTTAATGACTTCCAAAACAATGAGATATTTTTCAGCTCAACAGTAATGTTTATCAGCACAAACCTAACAGTAATAAAGAATATGTGGCTATTATATCAGAGTCCCCTTGGTTATCAGTTGTTTTGAAGGTCTAGATTTACATGAATTTCACACAATTTTGTCCAGATTAGTAATTCACTTTTTTTTTTCTCTCACAAAATGATACTACCCTTCTGCCCATGGGAAAATCTAATTTTTCAACTGCCGCTGTATTTCCCAGAACCACTTCAAAGTTGTTAAAGATTTCAGAAATAAAGTCTGATATCATAGTATTTTTCCCCAGACATCTGATAATGGTTGGTTGTTTAATGTCTCCCTGAAGGTGGAAATATATATATATATATATTTTGCAGGTTTATTATACTTTCTTTAAGTTAATGGTGAGGCAATTATATTTGCCCTGCAAAAGGACTTAAAAATGTGATGGTGACACTACCAGTTTGGATTGGTTACTAGATACAAGATTTTGATAGTTGGTAAAGTTTCATTCTAAAAAATACAATATTCAGAGACCAACCATAAAAACTGTACTCAGTAAAAGAACCTTTCTATAAAAGGGTCCCATCCTTGCTTTTCTTTGATCACTAACACAATAGAACATTTCTTCATGCTTAGTAAACACTTGACTTCTTCTTTTGTGAATTGTGTTTGGGCATTATTTTCTTATGGTATTCATGGTTTTCGTGTCAATTTATACAAGCATTTTATGTATCAATATTATTAGACCTTTAGCTCCATTTTGGTGGCAAATATTTTTTTAGGGTTCTTTTGCCTATTAATTCTCTCTATATGGTGTTTAACTGACAAAGTTTAATTTAAAATTTAGTAAGCAAACATTTATTTTCTAGCTATGGTAGAACTGTCAATTACAGAATTGTTTTCAATGTTAATTTTTGGAAAATATGTTTGAATCATTTTTTTGATCTGAAAATCGAAAGGTGGTAAATATGCTGATAATGTAGGTGAGAGTTATATTGGGAGCTTTAGATGTGCTTTATATCAAATTGGATGCAATTGTGAATCACGATATAGTAAGGCATCAGTGCATGTTAATATCTTTGAAGCAGTGGAGTAGATTCCAAGCTACATGGACACTCTCATATTATTTGTCTCTTTTTTTAAACTCTCATAGAGGTTTTCTTTGTGGCAGACCTTTTTATGGATTTATCCATATCACATCCAAACTCATGATCACATCTAAAAGGCTTAATATGTGAACACATGTCTTTTAAATTTTGTATTTAAATTATAAAACAACAACAGTTCACTCCCACCCATCCCCCAACGACTTCCCGCCTCAGGCAATCACCAATTTGTTCTCTGTACCTATGAGCTTGGTTTCTTTTGGAGGGTGGGAATTGTTTTTTTAGATCCCATAGATAAAAAAGACATCACATGGTATTCATCCTGTTTTAGAGATAATTAATCTTTTTTTTAATTTTACAAATAAATGTTGATTTTTATTGTTTCTCCCTACTTTCAAATACACATATCATGTCTCTGTCTTTTGCTAACTATAGGCCATAGTCAGGCTGGCATAGGCCAATGACCATTAATAAATCTAATACAGAAGCAGTAGGTTCCTAGGGGGTAGCAAGGACTCCTGTACATGTCACAGAGGGAAACCTTGAAAGCTTCCACCCAGCATCTGGCTCAAGCTTTCTGACGTGGCTGACTCCTCATTCTACACACACTGTGTGACCACCAAATGTCCTCTTTTGAGGAACTCTCATAAATATCTTTACCTTTGGGAGATTCAGGTTGGCAGGTTTGGTAGTAAAGCTTAGTGAGAGTAGCCTTGAACCTGGTCCAAATCCTCATCTTTGCCTTCCTTTCAACCCTGGGAGCCCTCTGAGGTTGGGACTAGCTCAATGACTAACTTATAGCTTTTCAGTAAAATAATCCTCAAAAGGGAAAGGAAATAATGTATTTTTCCAGTGTTTTTAAACCTCCAAACAATGTTTAAAGGAAAACACTACGATAGCAACATTTAAATTAAATCACAGCATTCATTACAATACAAAAGATTGTTACAAAATAGTTGGGGTTAGGGGGGAAGTGAGAAGTAAACTTCACCTGTAATTAGATGTAAATTTTCAATTTAAAAATGTAATACTATTTAAATTCAATCTGGGAAACAAAAGACTCAAAAAACAGTCTCCTCAAGTCAATCTGCAAACCATTCTACTCTCTATTATTCTCTCATCTTCCCCCAACCCTGCACCCTACCACATCAGTTGAACTAACTTCTTTTTCTTTCCTTTTTCTGTGATCATTTGCATATAATTAAAAGATTCAGTTAGTCTTTCTTTTCTAACTCAACTTATGCCCATTAAAGATCTAGAAATATTATATCCATCACCCAGAACTCAGTTTAACAAATTACCACAAAATAAATCTATCAAATTAACTGAATCATCTTATTGAATGACTATCCTAGGCCCTGCCTCTGCTTTTTTCTCATTTTACTTTTTTTTTTTCTCTGTATTCAACTTATCCTTGTGGATTTGAAGAGGATGGAGGAGGAAATGATGCATGACTTGTGTACCTTCTAAAATATAAGAAAACAGGGCCAGCCGAGTGGCGTGTTGGTTAAGAGCTGGCTTGGGATGCCAGAGGGCCCCGGTTCGGATCCCACATATGAGGGCCAGGGCTAAGATGCTGAACAACAGCTCAACCTGGAGCTGGGCTGACATGAGTCACCGGGGGTGGCCTAGGCTGCAGCCCCTGCTGCAGTGGGTTGCCATGGGCTACCGTGTATAGCCAGCAACCAGCGTGAGCGGGCAGCAGCTGCGGTGAGCGGCCGTCCAGAAGCCAGCGACTGATCTGCCTCACCCGGGAAGAGCGCAATGATGGTGCCAACTTGGGCCAGTGAAGCAACGTCCTCCACAACTAGACTGAAGAACAAAAGGACAGCAACTTGTCTGTTCCCCTTCCCCCAATTCCCCAGCGCTGTTCCCATCCCCCAATTCCCCAATAAAAAATCTTTAAAAATAAATAAATAAAATAAAATATAAGAAAACAATAAATAAATATTTCAAGATGAAAAACATTCTTTTTATTGACTTTTGTAGACCCAACTTTATTTTTGTAAATCAGCAACAAGTAAAATGACAATGCTCTGGGGAAAGAGGGAAGAGTTGTCAACTGTGACAAAAAGAATAAAGAACTGCAAGGATGCAGTTTTAACCTGTACAATTTGCAGCTGCTCCTGTAGGGTAAGATCATGGTACCAAATGCTCTCAGTGAATGAATTTCTGAGAGAAAAGAGGAGCTACTTCAGGGGAGAATAAAGAGAGCAAATAGCAACAAAGAAAATAGTAAGAATCCTATTGTGTTTGATTCATAAACTACATCAGGAAAAAGAACTTCTCAAAAAAATGTGGAATATGTGAATTTGAAAGAAGAGAGGACATTTATACTTACATAAGAACAACGCATGGAAAATCATACTTGTTGCAGAATTACTCCGCACAGTTTCTTTCAGGAAACTTGAACATTTTTCAGTGAATCAATGACTTCAGTTTCTTGAAGTCAGGCTTGGGAAACAAACTAAATACACCTGTGAGAAAAACACACATGTAATCAAAAGGCAGTTGTTATAAACTCCAGAGTGACATGAACAAAATGATCAATATCCTCCCAAGAGAGCATAAATATCAAAAGTGCTAATAAGGAAGGTGGTTCCCCCTTGAAATAAGGTGTGGTATCTGTACAATTTCCAGATGAGAACAAAATCATGGCATTTAAACAGTAGTAGCACTGTTAGCTACAAGTGATATTTGAAAAATATGACAACCATCTCAATCTGCTCAAATAGCACTCATGGTAAGGGTGAAATTTTATCAGCATTGGTTAACTTATGGTATATTAGAAAACTAGCAAGGAGATAAATTGATGGGTTAAAAGATAAACTACCCGTAGGCAGACAAACAAGACAGATGGAGTTACAATCAAACATGTACTTTACTCAGACAGAAAGATAATAATTAGCCCCAAGAAGTGACATGTCTGCTAGAAAAGCCTTCAACATAGAATTTTCTGACTTCGTTTTTTAATTTAGTTCTTCCAGCATCATGCTGCTTATATTTAGGAATTACTCTCTAAAGTCTCTATGACATAGTTTCCATCTGTTAAATGGGTCCTTTAATATTTTCATATGACTTTTGAGGGTAAAAGATATATGAAATATTTGGAAGATTCTGGAAGAAATGCCCCCTGTTAATTGGAGCTATTTAACATGACATCATATTCTTCAGTAATTGGAGTTCAGTCAACAGACAGTTATACAATGTATCTGTGAAGTTATGAAGCATCTCAATGCATTACCCAAGGATCTTAGGGGGTTCTTTGCTGCAAAGGGTAACTGACTGTCTTTTGGAGTGTAATCTAAATGTAAGCTGAGGGAGGGGGCACTGTATATCCATTCCAGTTCTTACTTTCTATGGACCCTAATTTCTCTTTCCCGTTTAGAAAAATACTGACTCTGAGACCCCAGGGTAGAGCTGGAAATAAGACTCTGTGTGCTCTCAAACTTTATTTTCAAAAATACCATAACATTTAGGGGAGATAGTCTGGATTCCTATGACAGCGTGGGTTGAGATCTCCCTTGAAATGAACGCACCTACCTTTTTTCTTTATATGAACCCACTCCTCATGTTACCTTACTCAACACACAGCACAAAAGAATAAGAGAATTTTTGGGCCTGCCGAGTGGCGCGATGGTTAAGAACTGGCTTGGGACACCAGAGGGCCCCGGTTCGGATCCCACATATGAGGGCCAGTGACACTGCCCTCTACAGCTAAGATGCTGAACAACAGCTCAACCTGGAGCTGGGCAGCTGTGGGTCGCTGGCGATGGCGGAGGCTGCAGCGCCTGTGGCAGTGGGTTGCCATGGGCTGCCGTGTGTAGCCAGCAGCCAGCGTGAGCGGCCAGCAGCTGCAGTGAGCGGCCGTCCAGAAGCCGGCGACTGATCTGCCTCGCCCGGGAAGAGCGCAATGATGGTGCCAACTTGCGCCAGTGAGGCAACGTCCTCCACAACTAGACTGAAGAACAAAAACGACAGCAACTTGTCTGTTCCCCTTCCCCCAATTCCCCAGCACTGTTCCCATCCCCCCAATTCCCCAATAAATCTTTAAAAAAAAAAAAAAGAATAAGAGAATTTTTGCCAGAAAACAGGAAACTGTATTGATTCATTTTCCCCTCTCCTGTGCTTTATAAAAATGGGAAACCATACATACATATAGGAGTATTTATCCCTTCTATAAAGAGGCCAAAATGGAACCAATTTTGGATTATTTTCAACAATGAGACAAACTTGAATTCAGAATAACATTTGGGATCGGTCACTGGCTTGCTATGATGAGGCAGGCCTCATAGGAAGCTGGCTGGCATTCTCTCCTGGCTAACATTCTCCCATAAGCTGGTAGTATATGGTCCCGCGTGCTCCCCACAGACTACGTCCTTGGGATCATTATCTTTCCCCTTCATTTGTCTCCTGACATCCCTCTGCCCAAGATTTCTTCTTCAGCACACAGGCCATCTCACTTACAATTTCAAATGACTTTACTACAGTAATAGAGATATTAGGTGTAAACTGAACAGAGTTAAGTAATGATAGGTAAAAATCTCACTTATCTTTTGAACTTGGCATGGTTTAGCACAATAACCAGATTCCTAACAGGTTTTTCTAGATTTCACTCCCCACTCAACTTGCGTGTTCCTGCAATATGGCTGTTATTAGTTCTTACTTATATCTGTCTTTGATTCTAGGACAAAACTATTCAAACCACAATTTAGATATTTTATTCTCCCTTGGAAACTTTGGGAGAAAGTTCTTATAAACTAGATTCCTAAGACCTTATATTAGGGTCAGGCTAACCTAGAAATCTGCATGTTAATTTTCCTACTGCTCAGAAATATCCCTGAATTTATCTTCCTCTTTCCTGGAATGGCCGGCCCAGGGCAAATAGTAGAGATTGGTTCTTCTGCTCTCTTTAATTCAATCATTTCTTCTTTCTTTTCTCTAGCACTTAAAATATTTGCTTTTCTTGTCTTGGCATTTTCCTTTTATGTTTTGAAATGTTTCACATGGAGGTTTGATATTTCTTTCTCTGAGAGGATTCTGACCCTCCAGTTATGCTCACCATTAGTTCAGTGCACTATTTAACATGTAGAACTTTGGAGTCACACAAACCTAAACTCAAATTCCTACTGTGCCACTTGCTGCCTCGGTGATCTGAAGTAACTTCCTACTAACTTTGCACTCCAGTGGTCAGGGGCTTGTGCTCTGACCAGTTGCATGACCTTGAGCCAGTGACATAATCACACCAAACCTCACTGTCCTCAGCTGTAAAATGACAGTAGCTACCTAATAATGCTGGCATAAGGAATAAGTAGATGATCAATGCAAAAGTGTTTAGCACAAAAGCTAAATAAACTAAGCACTCTCTAAATATTAGTTATTACCATTATTACTCATGTAAATGACCAGATCTATTTTGTATATACCAGGTTTCCTGACTTCACTTAGTTCTCAATGCAAATGCTATTATTTCTTAAAGCCAGACTTCATTATACCTCATTAGCCAGAGGCTTTCTCTCCTGGGCCACATGAAGTTTAGAGCAGAGAGCTGGGGGAGCCAGAAGCAGCGCCAAACTTTTGACACCGTCAAAGCCATTTAAACATGTCTGAATTTGAGTTATGGTGAGTCCTCACTTGTCCTATCTCTTCTGTATACTACAGCTTGCTAACAGGGCAGCTGTCACCTAAATGCATAAAAACCTAAATGCTGAGATTATTTTAATAGGTATGAGAGCTACAACCACAGAACATCAATGAACCAGAGACCTTCTATGAAACCACAGAGAGAATACCATGAGGGGAAGTCAACATATACACCAAGTGCTTTGGGATCCCACGGTGGGGAAATCAGCGCTCTAATGAAGGAGAAAGCCAGGGTGGAAATCTGACCACTGCATCAGTAACTTCACTGAACTCCAGCTTGTTTCAGCTGAAGTAGCTGACAACCTACAAAGTCCTCTTTCTCCTTCATTGCTCCAAAGTCCGTTCCTCCAGGCACTGAGAGCCTATTCAACAGATTATCTTCCCAGAAAGAAGTTGTTCCAGTTGCTAAAAATTCTTGCTAGAAATTCCAAGAAAGTTTACAGGGTACATTTTTAAGATGACGTTGAGTAAGTCAGAAGCATTCCAAGTATCAATTTTTATACAAAAAGAGCTTAGCTTTTACATTTTGTTGTTTGTGGTGGTGGTGATGGTGGGACCCAACCCACTTCCCCAAAAAGTAAAAAGAATACATACAGTAATACAAATTATTATTACTTGCAACAACTAAAATGGAAGTTCTGAAGGAAGTGAAAACTGGGAGCTTCGTATATCAAACTAAATTTTTTTATTATTGGAAAACCGAGATTATGCTGGCGGAAAGGCCATTCTAACATCAGCACAGTGGGGGGTATAAATGCCTAACTAGTGCATTATTTTGTACACCTGAAACTAATAAAAAATAAAAGAAAGAGGAAAAAAATCAACATAGTGCTCCAACTTGCCTGAAATATGAATGTGGACTCAAACAGCAATGTCAGGTCTGGTAAGGATTTGCAAACCCTCGCAAATTGTCCAAAAAAAGAAAACAATATTATATTCCTGAACTTACAGGAATGATTAACTCAAGGGGTTTATCCAGTTCACAGTATCTCTATAGCTTTACTTTCTGAAGTTGCTATTAGAAATTAAAAGAAATTTTGTATAGCTACTTTTAATGGAAACTCGCATTGGTCAAAGTGTATAAAAGATGTAAAGCAGCTTGTGTCTTTTTATCCTCACTACTGTAAATGAAGTAAAACCACTAAAATTTATAAACTTTGGGAGTCTTCACTGATGAGCCCAAAGTATTTCTCCTCTCTAAAAATTCTGACACATTTTTTTCTCCTGTCTAATTCTACATGTACTAAAATTAGTGGTTATAAACAAAACTCAGAAACATAATTTGCATTCTTGTGAAATTATCCTTAAATTATTGTGCTTTTTACTGTGCCTTTACCTGTTGTCCCAGAGTGCAGGTTCCTGTGAGCTTTCTGCTTGCAATGACTCGTCTGTATGATAGCCAGAGTTGATTGAGGAATCCTGAAATTGAGGATTCTGATACCTGGTGCAATCTATGTATCAGTCTACTGCCTTAGTTCCTCTTTATTGGCAGCTTGGTAAAGAATGTAGGTGAAGATGTTGTGGGCACATTTGCACACATGTTCCAACCGCTTTGAAAAAGGAGTGGGCAAGGGAGAGTTTTACCCAAGTTAAAATCAGCAGGCATTTCAGATTTCAAAAGACAACTGAAAAGAGAATATCTGTGAGACCCCCTGGGTTTGAGGGTAGCGTGGGTAAGTCTTCACATCTCTAAATGTGTGTATGTAGTGGAGAGGGTGGGCCTTGCATCCTCAAATCTAAAAAGATTGAGAGATTTCGGAAGGCCCAGATGTGCCAAAGGTCAGAGGGATCAACATACAGACCCTACCATGGGAAAGGGAGAGAGGGGGAAGATTCCAGTTAAAAACCGCAGCAAAAGGGAAGCCAATGAGACGTAAGGAAGTTTCTGAATAATTAAAAAGTTAAGAATAAGCTAACTCAGTTACCATGGGGGAAGGAGGTGGGGTGGGGGATAAAAAAAAGAAAAGCAGTTGATGTGGTAATTAAGAATTTGGTGAGAGCCTGGGCAGGTCACCTCCTTCCTCAGATCAGAGCCCCATCAGAAATTCTTTCAAGTGTCCTTCTGCGTCGCCAAAGATGACAACAGCAAATCAATAAGTGCTTGAAATGAAAGGGGATGTTGGCGAGCCCCCAGGCTACAGATTTCCCGCCGCCAGCCTTTTCTGAACTCCTAGCGTGCCTTTGCACCGCCTCTCTTAAGAAGAGCTCCCTTTTTTTTCCTATTCTCAGGACGAAGGTAAGTGCTCAGTTAGCATATCTATTAAATGTCGGCTCCAGTACCAGCTCTCGTTTCTCAGGAAAGCGCGCGGTTGCCGCTCGCCCAGCCTGCGCTCAAGGCAACAGGAGAGGGGAAGGCTGGCCAGGCCGCCACCTCCACACACCTCCCCGCTGGCCCAGGCTGCTCCAGGATTTAGCGCTTCTGGGTTAGAGCTGGAAGGTCTCTGTCAGAGCAAACGGCCTGGGCGACCGCGGCCGCTGGAGCGCTCTTTCCACTTCGTTTATTTACAAACAAGCACAAAATCATTAACAATAGAAAAGGACCAGTGCTCCAAAATCGAAGCTCAGAATCACCGAAACTCCGTTCTGAGCGCCAGACATTGGTCTGTTACCCTTCCAATATTTACACCTCCCTAAAATGCCTTGATTTAACAATCTTTTCAGAGCCCAACATCCCCGGGACGTTTTAATTAGGTAATTCATTAGTAAGTCAATACAGACATTTATATATTCTTTTAGCTCAAGTGGTTAAGTACTAATTTCGAAATGATTATAAGATACTGGAATAGGCAACGCATAGTAATTTTAATTTATATGCAAATCAATTGGTTCATCTTAAATGCCTTTAAAAAAACAATTATTGTATTGTAGCATCGGAGGTGCGGATCAAACCGACTGAAGAGAGAAATTGGAAACAAGATCTGGACTGGGGAAAAAATTTAGACCAGCCAACAAATCAATAATGTTTGAGGCAGTTAAACATCTCTAGCCATTGGTATTTACATACTCTCTTGTTGTCAGATAAGGAGCTCGGGAAATTGCCTGCCAGGGCTGAGATCATAATCCAGAGTGAAGAAAGTAAATGGTAGCACGCAGCCCGTGGCGCAGTCTCTAAAACAATACTGTACCTTTCCCAAATCCTGACTCTTGGGTGAGAGAGTGAGCTGGCCGAGGTCACCCCACATTTGTCCTGGGTCTTACCCCGCTTTGATCAGAAATTTTTATGTCCTCCCCGAGTTTCACAATTTCATTCTTGTTCTAACAGTTCTGTCACTGGCTTCAAAATATTAGAGGGAGGGGTATAATATAGAATCTCACTAAAAATTCTCAGACCCTATTCAGCCAGTACCACTCTTCCTGGGCTGGTTTTTTGGGGGGGTGGGGCGGGAGGCGGGGAGAGGGCTATGTTTAATTCTCTGTGTCCCCCACACAATAAATCAGATAGCTGCAAAGATAGAAGGAACGGTTAGGGAAAATGGTCCAGTGCACTGGTTTATTGAAAGGTTATATTTAGACATAGTTCAAAATTTTGAAAAAGTCAAAAGGATGTATACCTCCGGGGAAATTTTTTTAAGATATTCTAGAACACTGAGTATCATCAAGGATTACCAGGAGATCCGACCGGAGTTGTTTATGTCGAATTGTAACATCCTTGAAATTCACAGATACATAAGGTCAGCGTTTCCCAGCCCAGGAGACCTGGCCCTTAAGGAGCTGATTGGTACCTTTGATGCTGCAATCTTGTTTACATCAGCAAGGCAGGCAGTGCTTGCTTTGCTTGGACGCTCCTTTCACCCCCTTCTAATTTGGAGTAATCGGAATCTAAATACTATCGCCACGGCCCACTTTTCCATTTCTGTTCTGACAGGGTAAAACCTGAAATCCACGTCTTCCATCAGCTCGGTGGTTTGTAGCCCCCAGCACCCTGCCTCCGCCGCATGCCTAATGTATTCCCCGGTGGTTCTGGGCATTAATTAGTTGTTTAATAGGAGTATGACTAAAAATGTAAAAGAAGGATTAGGAGCGTGAAACGTATGTCCAGCTCCTTCCACACACTCGAGGAGGGAATGAGAATCATTCTGTATCTTCTATTTCTCCAGGAGCCATTTGCATTTCCCACCAGCTGCTCACTTCAGCTGCACTGGCGCTGGGCGATGCGAGGACCCAAAAGCTCAGCGCTGTGTCTGCGACTGCCGGACTGGGGGTTAACCAGCCCCTGGCGGGCGAGACTCCAGACAGAAGGGGGGCGAGGGAACGTGAGCTTCCCGGAGTCCCTTCATCCCAGCCCTGGTGTGCAAACCTCTGAGTCCAGAGAGGGAGGGGGCTTCACGCGCAGGTCTGCGCGTCTCCCCAGCACAGCTCTGTTGTCTCTCCCTTGTCTCTCCGGGTCTCTAAATCTTCCTGTCTCTGATTGTCTCACTTTCCCCACTTCTCGGTAAGATTTCCCATCCTCGCCACCAGATGAAGGAGAGTCAGTTCTGCTATGAGCGTATCTTAATCTCTATAAAATGAAAAGAAAAAAGGGGGGAGGACATTAGCCAGGGGTGGGGAGGGGCAGAAATCCTTGATAGGCAGAGGTGAAATGTCTCTCTCAGACTACATTTGAGGGTACGTTGTGACTTTAGATTTCACTTGTAAGACTTGTTGATTAAATTTGATTTTTCTTGCCTCAGCAAGATTTCGGAAACAAGAAATAAAAATTACCAGAGACGGAGGGAGAATAAAAATAAAAACAGCACGTGGACATTTTCTTCTTATTTCTCTTCCCTTAAATAAAACTGCCTTGAATTTTCACCCGGTAAAGAGATAAAGTTTGAGTTTTCACTGATGTTATGTGGTTAGAAATGGCTTTAAAATGTAGATCTTTCCTCAGTTTTCTTCGTGGCTCAAGAGGCTAACCCTTTCCACAAAATGAGTCCATCTGTCGACTGTTAGCTATTTCAAAGTGAAGGGATTTAGCACTCAAAACAAATTGAGCAAGTTTGTTTGCCTGTTTTTACTGCTAACTCAAATGAATTCAAAACACGGAGTAATTCAAGAAAACGCATAACATGTTCCAGACAGCCCCCAAATGCAGAGAAAGCCCCGCACCTATGTGGTGACCTGGGTTATTTTAAATGCCAGGCCTTTCTAATGTACATATTTCACACACAGTTCTCCTAACAAGTCATTAAATTTTCCTAAAATTGAGAGAATTGGTATGTTGATTTAGGAAGAGCCATACAAATTGTAGACGGAACTTCAGAGGACTAAAAGGGAGGGCTCTTTAATAGCGAGACTGGCTGAGTTTGCGCTCCTATGCAGGAATTAATATTGGTGGGAAAACCCAGGCAAGAGCTATGGCTGTTTTCTGATACTTTCCAAAAGCATACATTAAAAGGACGTCCTTGAGATTAAGAGAACTTTGTCCAATATGCCTGTCAAAAGCCTTCGCACCTGGTCTTCTAAGGCAACTCATATTTATAGTCCTTCCACCCAAAGGAAGGACAGAGCATAAGCATCCTGCTCGCTACCCAAACACACGCCCTTGCTCCAGTCCAGAAGTCGGGGTTTAGAAGTAGAGCCCAGTTTTCGGGTAAAAGTGGCCCCTCTAACTTCACATGTTCTTCGATTTTTAGGAGCAAATGTGGATTTGAGGGGAGTTTCCCTTCCCACCCCCACCTCCATCCCGTGCAATTTAATACCATGCTCGCCAGGAACCTTAACCTCGTCATTTTAAAAAATGAGATATCCATGACCCGGGGTGAACTTGTTGAGTGTAGGTACAGCAGAGGAAATTCTAGACTTTATGAGCACCCGAGCTTTGTCCAGCGCAATCCTTCGTGTACTCTGGTCAGTGCGGGGCCGTGCCCACCTGCGCGCCGACACCGCCTGCCGCGCGCTGGGTCCCCTCGCCTTGACCTCGGGAGCCTGTGTCCCGGCCCTCCATGCTGGGCCAAGCTTCCCGACCTTCCTCGGTTGACTCGTCTCGCTCGCTCGCTCGCTCGCTCGCTCGCTCCGGGCTGTCCCTGTTCACCCACTTTTTCAGATTTCTCCTCGGTCATCCTATCTCACCCCCCACCCCACCTACCTACCTTAACTCCAGCCTTCTGTCTGCCCCTCACTCCCGCCGCCCCTCGCAATCCCTCGTTTCTTTGACCTCTGCCCTAACCACGCAGGCCTGAAAGAAGGTCACACACAGGCACACTCAAACTCACACCCCACACGCCTCGTCCCAAACAATCCCAAGCACACGGTCCTTTGTTCCATTTCTTGGGCCACTTTCTCTGTCCCTTCCTCCCTATCCGACCCGGTTTGCTCCTCAAGAGCACCTTTCTGTCTCCCGGACGCCCTGACCCTCCCCTCCGATTTCTTCGAGCTCCGGATTTGGCGCAGATCGCTTTTTCTCCTCCCCCCTCCCATCCTCCCTTCTTGTCCTCCTTTCCACAGTGGGAGTGCGTGCGCCTGCTGCTCGTTGGCTCCTGTCTAAGCGCCCTGCCCGGCTCCCTCTCCTTCCTTCGCTCTCCAGGCGCTTTCTCCGTCTCCCGACCCTTCGGCCAGTCGGTATTCACCTCCCCCCACCTGCCTCGTTTCTCGGCGCCCCTGCTCTCTCCCCCCCGCTCTCGCCCAAGAGCTGTGCTGGCTCCTACTCGCCAGCCGTGCAGCCCGGCTCGGCCGGCCGCCCGCCCGCCACTGTGCAGTGGAGTTTGGTGGAATCTCTGCTGACGTCACGTCACTCCCTACACGGAGTCGGAGCGGAGGGAAGCGAGAGGGATGAGAGCGAGGGAGGGGAGAGAGAGTGCGAGACCAAGCGAGAAAGCTGGAGAGGAGCAGAAAGAAATTGCCAGTGACGGCTAGATTCCGGAGGCCCTCGCGCCCCCGTGGACTCCCTCGGAACTTGGCACCCTCGGGAGCCCTGCAGTCCTCTCAGCCCTGTTTTCGGGCGCTAGCGGTGCAGCCCGCGCCTGGCTCGCTGGAAATCTCCCCGGGAAGCGGTGGGACGCGGAGACAGCAGCTCTCTCCCGGTAGCCGGTAAGTGGAGGCCGCCGGTCCCGCAGGGATGTGAAATAATGCGAGTTTGGAAATTTGTTCCACTTTGGAGAATCTTCACTTTAGGTGATTTGTAGCCTTTGGGGCTGCCTTCCCACTTCCACCCCCACCCCCAGGTAACGCAGTTGGCAAACAGACCTTGCAAAGCCCTGCTCCTTTCGTCCCCAGTCACAGACACTAACAATCTATGGGGCGCTGAAGTGGAGTGGGAAGCGAGACCATGGCTGGCGTTTAAAACGAGGTATCTTCCCTTAAATTTCGGTGCCAACACGGCAGGGGAAAATCTTCAGGCTGAGGATTAGCATTCTCAAGATAAAGGGCCGGGTACAAAGTTTGAGCTACTGGAAGATTAGACCCCGTCCCATTGTTACCCATTGGAAAAAAAGATTCCATCTTAACTGGCAGTTAGTGACCTCTCAGGCCCAAACGAATTACCTGGGAGCCAGGACTGGATACCAAGCTCACACAATTACTTCGGATTATAAATCCTTTAAATTGATCACCAGTCAACTCCAGTCTTGCACTTCAGGAGATACGTTTTAAATGGGTGCAGGGAAAAGGACTATTTTCCAACTGTCGAGTAAGACAAAATTTGATTCTAAATCTGAGAAATATATTTCTCTTTTTATTCCAGTTTAACGGCTTTACTTTCCTAAGCAATTTAGAAATCAAACCATTATAAGATAGTCTGATTTTTACCTTTCTTTGTGTATTATGTCTACTAAACTAAATAGAAAAACCTTTTACTATTATGAATTAAATAACATAGCAATTCATACATTCTAAAATATTTTTATGAAAAATTAACCTAATTTAGAGAGGTTTCCTTGGATTCTTTTCAGGCCATTAATAAGAATTAAAGATGGCTTTAATATCATTTTGGAGGAAATTCATCTAAATTTCAAATACCAATTATGTCAAGAAAACAAAGCCATTAAGCAAAACAGATGGAGAATTTTTGTTGTTGTAACATAATCATTCAAGGTTTCAGTAATTAAGCTTTCCCTAAAAATTAAATAACTACCTCCTTTGTGGAATGTTTTACTTTTTACCTAAGCAAAGCTACACTTTAAATTATTCAGGTGCATTGTTCCTCAAGTTGGGCATGTTTGTCTTCAAGTGTTCCTAAATTATCAATATCAGTTTATTTAAAAGAAGGCTTAAACTGGTAAAATACAGAAATGTGTTCTGCAGTATTTTAATTTCCTTAAATGATTACCCACTGCAAATTAATTTACTGGCTAATCTCACCAATTTAGTTCATTTAAAACATATGTTCTTGTGCTGTTTATTTTTAAATTTCCCATTGAAGATTTTGTTATAGGTTATCAAAGTGAAAGGAAAGCGGGGGATGTGAAAGGATTTGGAATTATTAGTACTATATTTTTTCCTGCAACTTTTTCTTATGACAATCATCAGAAATTATTTTTCAGCAAATTGTTTTATTTCTTAGAACTTGCCTGCCTGCCTTGGCCACTGTGGTTCAGTGTGCTCCATTAGCTATGTAGTTCTTTTAGCATGCTCACAATAGAAAACTCAAGTTGGCTAGAGCAAGATTGCCTGGCATATACATCCCAAGCTGAACATGAACTTTTGGAGTGAGAACTTTCCATCAGGAAAAGTTGGGCATCTTAATTTGTGAGATTAGCCATCGAAGCCAGTCCCTAAATCCCACCGCCAAATTTGTCATGTAAGACTTGTCTTGACAGGGCACATTTAAAGATCAGCAGACAGGAATTGGAATTTTTAAAAA
>NW_017731376.1:3606729-3627284 GCF_001890085.2 Hipposideros armiger | reverse complement strand
AAGCTCTAGGCCGCTAACCCCTCTTTCCGGATTAAAGAGTAAGGATACAAATATAATGGGTGCTGGAGGTGGGGGTGGGGAGGCGGGGGCGCGAATTGGGACCCTAGCCAAATAAACAAACCATATTAGTAAGAAGAAAACAAAGGCCCTGCATTCAGGCTTCCCAGTGAATCTGAGAGAAAAACATCATTTGTTGAAATAAAACGTCTAAAGTGGTCCGGAACAGACCGGCCTCGACACTGCACAATATCGCGACTCCTCCTGCTGGGCCAGTTAAATGCTCACTTGTCCGGATTAACCCCATGGGGTTAAATGGGGCCATGCAGAGATAACGTCGGGTGATTTCTGTCATTAAGATTGTGTTAAATTCTTCTTCTGTTTGATAATCGGTCGTAAAAATAAATTATTAGACCGGAGTATGTTTGGGATATGGTTAAAAATCAAGAGTAGCGATGATTCCCGGGGAAAATGCTTTGTGCGGGTTCAGCCCTGGCTCCAGCCAGACTAGGGGAGCTCCCCAATCTGACTTCGCACGGGGCGGACTGGCCGCCGCCCAGGCGAGGCTGACATTTCTCGCTGCGCTAGGAGCTGGAGAGACACAAAATGTCTCCTCCTTCCCCACCCCCACCCAGGGTTCTTTGACCCCAGGAATGGTTTCTAAGGGCAGGTGGCCTCCGCGCGAGTTGGGAGGCTGGGTCCCTTCGAGGAGAAGCCTGGGGTGGAATGGGGGCCTCCTAGGTGCGGAAGAAGCGGGCGAGCTGGGGAGTCCTGCCAGCTCCTATCACAGTCCTGGCAGGTGCCCCTGGACGGTCGATTTTGATAATTAGCAAGAAAACAAAGAACCAGAAATAACCATTACTTTCATCCCGGATTATTTTAGTGCACGTGAAGGGCCCTTTCCCCACACTGCCAGTACTCTCTTTTCTACCTTTTGGACCAAAGAAGAAAATTGCTGCCCAAACATGTTTAATGCCATTAGTTAAGACGAGGCATGTGATAGGAAGAAATGTTGAAAATCTTGACTTTACTGGCTTTTACGGACCTGGTAGACCAAAACTGTCACACAAAATGAATGGGCAACGCTATAATACCCCTGAAGGAAAGTTGCCAGCGTTCTCTTTACTGAATACAAGTAAATTTAACTTATGCAATGAGCAAACTCCTAACCACAGCTTGCTTTTAAAAGAAAGATTTTTGTCCCTTTTCCATAGGTTTTATTGCCCTTTTAAAAAAAATGTTCACAATGACATGCGATTTCCAAAAAGGGCCAGGATATTCTAATATTGGCACTATCTCCTCCTCACCCACCAAAGCCCCGTTTACACACTGAAGATAGAAAATATTCTCTGAGTAGGCGGGGTGGATTTCTGGGAGGACTGGGCCCTGCGTCCCTTCTCATCGCGTTCCCGTCCCCTTGATACCCATTGGGTTTACCCCAACCTGGCTAGAACCCTGAAAAGAGAGGGGACATGAGGTCAGCTGGAGGCCCTAAGAGCAGGGCTGTAGAGAGGGTGGCGAGAGGAATGGCTAGGCATAATAAGTGGAGCGAGGAAGAGTTGGCAAGTTAAGCGGTACCTCCCAGAAGTAAGGGGCAGAGGTCCCTGAGAACGTCTCCCTATAACAGCAGTCCTTGGCCTTTCCTTGTTTGGGGTGTCCCTAAAGGAACCTCCTTGAGAAACTCAAAAAGTGGTCTTGACCGTCAGGAAGCGAATGACCTGATCCTCCCCTGTCAGTAACCCTTACAGTTTCCAGGGGTGGCTCTGGATTTCGAGCTGAAATCAGTCCGAACTGCAGCCCCTTGGTCCCGGCGCCTGGCTTTGCGACCAAACCTGGGGCGGGTACCTTTGCCCGGCCTCCCCCAGCGATGCCATGAATTTTTAAATAGCTTTGGCAAAGTGGCTGAGCTGAAAATGTCCCACCCGGGTCTCTAGTGCGCGCAGACCGTCTTCCCTTGGGAGAGGGACTCCAAGGCCCGGTGCGGCGCCCAAGCCACCACACACAACCACTCCCGGGGCAGCAACTAGGCTCCGGTCTTCTTCAGAGGACCCGGGATAACCCCGCTGCCCCGGCAGCCGCAGACCCCTCATTCATTCCGTCAGCAAATGTTTGCCGAGCACATACTACGTGGGTCTCTAAGTACCCCCTGAAAGCAAACAATCCTAGTTCCCTGCGCCGTTAGGAAGCGACTTAATGCTAACAAAGACACCGGCGACAGCAGCCCAGACCTTCCGCAGCAAAACGCAAAATGGTGGTGCGCAGGGCGGCGCTCGAGGCCTCATCGCTGTCAGAAAGGGGTGTTTAGAAGGCGGGAGGGCTCGCAGTGCGGCGCGGGGACAGGACGGGCCTACCGAGGCGCGTGAGGTCTGAGCAAGAAGCAACGAGACAGAGAGAGAGAGAGAGAGAGAGACAGAGACAGAGACAGAGAGAGACAGAGAGGGAGGGAGAGAGGAGATTTCCTTTTTCTTTTTGACTTCCCCGCCAAATCAGTTTATTGGCAGAAGCTGCCCCTCCGTTTTGTGTTTTTGTTCCCCATCAGGGGAAATTGGAACAGTCCTGTCCCAAGGTAGGCAATCCCTGCGGATCCCCTCCCGCAGAGGCAGGCTTTACAGGTCGCGGTCCTCGCTACTGACGGTTTGCGCTCCAAGTTTGGTCAGGCTGGTGCGGCTGTTACTCCGCACCGCCCGCTGTTAATATATGCAGCAGTTGTGAGAACGGCTCCGGGGAAAAGGAAATGTATAACGAAAGCTTATTCGTGAGCAGGAATATACTAATGGAACAATGTGATGTCTTCTTAATCCTATGTAAAAAGCTTTGTGGTCTTCCTAATATTGACTGAATGGGTAATTAATGGCTCTTCATCTAGGCGAATACCCTGTAATCCAAAGATAGGCAAAAGACAACAAGCCCAAGGTAGAAGACAAAAGGCCCAACTGCGGCCGCCACCCGCCGCTACCCGCCCCCCGCCATCACCACCACCACCAGGGTCTCCAAATGGGCAAGTTTCCTCGCAGGAGAAAAAGGCAGGCGTGGGAGAATATACGTACCTTTCCTGGGCTAGACTTCACCTCTGAACCTGGCGACCCAGCTCAGTCCTCCACTACTCCGTCTATCCCCCACCAGTCCTGCTCTCTGCGGTGCTTTCTTCTCAACTCCTCTAGGAAGTCGCCTTCATTATGGCCATGAATATTACTGCCCCCCTCCCCTATTTTTCATTTGGAAAATGATTGATAACAAGGACCAACACACAAGGTCCTCAAAAGGCTCAGGCAAAGGATGGCGCTCCTTTCCGATCCAGGTGGAGAGACTCCTTTCTTTTACAACCCAAAGCAGAGTCCATGAGGACTGAGGTAGTTGCGAGCAGAGGGAATAAATTAATAGAAGCAAGAGCACGCGAAAACTGTGTATATGTGTTAAAGAGTGATTAGGAGTGATGGAGTCAACTTCATTGTGAGGATATGACATGAAGAGTGCCCAAGATTCTCTCAGCGTGTTTTTAACAGGCTGACATTTTAATTTAAACCTTTAGAAGTAATATATTACTTGGGTTACTACAATGAGCTGGGTTCCTTTTTTTGTCAGCTGACAGCTTTTAAAATATTATTTCGCTAGGGAAATAAAAGCTTCATCTCAGATTATAGGTGGGTATTTTTGGATTTATGTGATTTATGGTCACCATGACAACTAATGCTGAATGTTAGCTACCAGCATGTCTGGGAGAGGGAAGACAGAAAAAAGGGAGAGCAAGAGAAATAGAAAAGGGAGACGGACATGAGATGGAGAGGGAGACACAGAGTAAAGAGAGAGAGGAACACTTTAATCCAATTGTTGTTTTGTTTATTAAGTGACTTTAGTTAGTCCCTTGCTGCTTCTCTATCTCTGGACCTGGATATTGATATATTGATGTTTATCATTTTATCTTTCTCTCTCTTTCTCTCTCTCTCCCACCCCCCCATCCAAGCAAACATTTATGCCATTCTCTTAATTTTAGTTTTCCATGATTAGTTGCGTCGCGAGATTAAATGAGCGCCTTATAAACCTGTAGCGCTAACACGCTAATGTGAAAAGGCATCGTACGTAGCACGTGGATTTAGTGATTTCAGCAGCCTCCTGCCCCCGCGCCTCCTCTAATCCCTCACTCGTCTCTTCACCAGCCTGCGTGGGGGAACATCACCCCCCCCACACACTAGAACTCCCTCATCTAGTCACGCCATACCTCAAGTGGTTGAGAGTGTGGGGACAGAAATATGGGGACCACGTGCACGGACCCAGAGAGGTAGATGCTCAGTACATGTACAGAGTTCTGATTCAGAAAGAATCCACCCTTTTCTATAAACTAACACTTTTTTTTAATTCCATTTAGGGAATGAGGGGCGGAAAATCAGCCCCAGTAAAGCCTTTAATTTCTGGGTTATGGCCGGGGTGGGGGGTAGAGAGGGGGCCCTTTCCATCTTGATTTGTGTGAGGAGAAAAGCCAGGTAGAGGAAAGAGGAGAGGAAGGGCCACTTCTTGGGTGGGGTGCAAGGTCTCCATCTGTCTTCTGCGCCTTACATCACCGCGTGCACACGCTCACGCTTGTCACGTGGCTCCGAGCGTAATGGGGGTGGGGGGAGCTCGTCCTTGAGCTGGCCTGGGCTAGAGCAAGACTCCTACCCATCTATGGCCTAACAGCAAAAGGAGCCATCTTCCGGGTGAGCTTTGAGGAGCTATTTTTTTTTTCTAAAAGTCGTGGGTCCCAGTCCATACCCAGACCGCTGCAACTGAGAGTTTGGTGGCACAACACAACCAGTTTCACCGCGGAAGCCAGAGGGACTTTGCGCAATTAACGCTAAACAGTGTGAAATTAAACAAGGCCTTAAGACTGGTAATCGATGACCAGTACCAGCTCAAACCTCGCCTGATCCCAATTCACACATTTCCCTCTTCAAGGGATCTTTCTTAGAGAGAATAAGCAAGAAAACCGAATTGAGACGATACCTGATGTCTTCAGACAGGAAAACCCAAACCCTCACTGGGCTTCCTGTCCTTGCCCAGCGAAGGCCGGGCACCACGTCCTGCTTCCCTGAACCGACCACGCTGAGTTTTTCTGGATGGAAAATTTCTAGAACCAGTCAAAGAAAGGGGGAGGAGGAGTGACAGTAGTGCTGAACCAAAAACATAAGATTTCTTTCCTTCCAACTTTTTCCTTATCTGTACTGCCGATACCTGTGTACCCACAAGGTTTTTGTAAATTAAATCTCCAAAATTGCCCATCACCACCACCACCACCAAAATTTTCATTGAAAAGTGTTTCCTGGTTCCTCACTACTCATTACTTTCCCCTCATCGAAACTTTTCATGTTGGTATTCCTACCACCCATGGAATGAACGTTGTTGGGCCTGGGAAATGTGTTACCCAAGCTAAGAGTTTGCGAAGTGATTAGTTGATTAGGAGAGAGTTGAAACTCCGGCTGGAAAAAATGCAAAGAAACGCCTCAGTTGTTTAGAGAGCTGTGGTTGGAAGAGGGCATAATATGTATATATAATATATATGGTGTGTGTGTGTGTGTATGTGTGTGTATATATATGGTGTATGTGTGTGTTTTCACTCTAACCAGAGTGCTCCAGATAATTGTCTTTATTCTCCTCCACTTCACTTTGCAATAGATCGACACAACTTAAGATTCCTTATATTTTTAGGCTTTTAGGCTGCCTGAAGATCACCAGGACTTCCAGAATCTCCCACACTTTGGCACTATGAGAAGCTGTCACTTGCCCTTGGGTTTTTCACCCACTTTGGAGACTGGTTTAGGTCCTTCATAGTGTGTACTTGTCCTGATGAAAGTTCTATTAGTCAAGCAGAGCCACCTGCACTTACATCAAAATTATGCGGGTTAAATGAGAGATGGGCTTAGAATCCGTATGGCTCCACGAAGCTTCTCAGTTCTCCCAAGCAAGTAAGGTGTTTTGAAAAACATCATGAGCTTCCACCAAAAACCTGCATGCTCTGTGATGGAGAATTTTTCATTCTTTGATATGATGGAGTTTCTTCGTGAAATGAGGCTTTAGGAGCATTGGGACTGTGGGGATCCGAGCTATGCTGAGATTTAAAAAAGAAACTAGAATATGATTAGTAAACACATTGGGCAGAAAAGAGCTGGATTCATATTGACTTATAGGTCATCGGCCAGCAGTACAATGGGAGGAAATATTTACTTTACCCATATACTTTATGATCTTGGGGGAATTAGAAGAAATTCAATAAGAAAACGGCTAGAAACATCTAAAACCCTTATTTAAAAGACTTAAGCAAATTAGAGTCTTATCAGATTAAAAACCACTACAAATGTAAGAGCATTGTCTTCGGTGAAACGCTGTGGGGTCTGAGGAGATTCTCCTCCAAATCTCAGGGATAAAATGCGTCATTTAAGCACCAGATAATGAACAGAATGTAAATTAATTTAACCTTCTTTACCAACAGACTGCTGGTGTAATACGTATAATTTAGTGATAAGATTGCAGGACCTAATATATCTGAATGTATGAGCCTCAGCTAATGTAGACCTGTCACATGGGGATGTGTTCTCCTCTGAGCAGGTGTGTGCATACCTGGAATGAGGGTGAACTAGAATTAAAGGTTAAAATTAGAAATGCTGATTTAAAATTTACTGTGAAGGAAGTTGCCCCTTAAAGTGGGACGATACTTGTGAGGAGATACTGAAGAACAATTCTCATTTCGTTCCTTGGACTGCTCTTAAGAATGTTTAAAATGGGGGAGGAGTTGCAGATAGGGTTTGGGTGTGGAGAGCAGAGCAAAGAAGAGACACATAGGATACAAACATTTTTGGAGTCTGTTTCATCCACTCTGCCCCAGACTGAATAAGTTTCCCAATCTTGTGAACAAGGACAAGAAGGGAGTTTTTTGAAGATACTCATACTGGTGTTGCAAATCATTGACTGTAACGTCAAACAAATACACAGTCCGGGATGATAACACTAACTCCACAATAAAGCAATCGCCAATGCAGAACCCAGGGAAGATTAGTTTGTGCTCTCCAGCTGACCTAAGCCAAAGGACAAAAGGACTTTCAAAAATTATTTTAAATTATATGTTTGAATTTATTTCTTTACTTTCTTTGGAAATTAAATTTCTTTAGAAATAGTGCTGTAAAGAATTGGATGTCCCCAAAGGTGTTTTTCCCTTTGTTTTATATAAATGACTAAGGCTTTGCTTTTTCTAGCTGAGTGTTCTCCAAGCTTTTGCCCTTCGCTTACACCCTACAGCCTCTGTCAGCTTGGACTTGAACAATTCAAGACAGCCTTGAGCTTCCTAGGAAAAGAAAATGACTTAAAAATTATCCTTGAAATTGGTTATTTGGCAACATTCTTAATTGTATGGAAACTCATTAAAGCATATTTTATATATAATTAGCTCAAGGCTGTTGATTCTACAAGCTTTATGGATTTCAATCTGATTGATAATAAAGTAAACAAGAGAGTCGAATTTAAAGCTCGGCTCTCTCTTGGGTTAGGACGAGCTTAATACAGTGTACAAGGAATTTGAAAGATCTAGGATATGTGTCTTAATCAACGTTAAGTAGAATGGATAAGCTTTCAGCATTTTGAAAATGCTGGGTTAGGGTTTCTATTCTATTGTGTGTTTTCTGTCTGGGGACTAATAAGCATTACAGAGAACGTGATCCGAGGCGACTTTTTATTCTTGTATAAATCCAGAGTGAACCACCAAACAGTTGTTCGTTTAAAGTCAAGGTAATTTTCTTTTGACGGGTCCATTTGCTTCTCGATTTCTAATTTATTAGCCTGACTTCTCAGGACTCTGTCTTTTTCTTTTTTTCTTTTTTTGCAATTAAAATAAAGCCTTTTCAGATTAGCGCAGCGTTCACCTGACAGGCTGTTTGGAAATTTTAAGATCGGAGAGGTGATTTGTTGGTGTTTTTAAGTGTTTCTGGTTTTAAGTAGCATGTCACCTTGCCATATACGGGAAGAATAACACCTCTGGATTAGAAATGGATACAGTGAGGCACAAAAATAAGGGATGGAGGGTGCCTTGTTGATCCATGTACCTTCTAGCCCTCGACCTTTCTGTCCTTTACTCCCGATCTTTTTACTCCCAGTCTCATCCTTCCACCTCCCCGCCCGAACAAAAAGCCGATCGTCTTTTGCCCGGCTGGAGCCGGCGGGTGTAGACTCGGTGGGCGCAACAAGGTATTTGCCCGGCCCCGCACAGCTGATAGGTGCAGGCAGCGCTGTCCCTCCACCGGGGCTCTAGGCCTCCTGATTGGTGCGGAGCCACGTCACTCAGCCCCGCTAAGCGACTGGAAGGAGGCGGAGGCGGAGGCGGGAGGGTTGGGAAGGGCAGTGGCCGAGTGACGTCTCGGCACCAGGAAGCCCGCCTCTGGTTTTAAGATGTTAGGCCAACAGGGAAGCGCGGAGCCGCAGATCTGGTCCGTCGCTGGCCTGGGTGCCGGGAGCTGAGCTGCGGCGAGGCCGGGCTCGAGCTCGACAACCCGTGGGGGGTGTGCGTGTGCGCGCCGCGGAGGGTGCGACCCGGGGCCCTCGCCGCCGCCGCTGCCGCCGCCGCCGCCGCCGCCGCGGGGATCCAATATCAGCTACCTGTCCCTGTCACTCTTGACACTTCGCTGTCAGGGCTGCGCGCCGGGGGCGGGCAGAGCGCGCTCGGCGTTAGCTTTCCTTATTGGAGGGGTACTTGGGGGAGGGAGGGAGGGAAGAAAGGGGTCTTTGCCCACTCTGGTTTCGCTTTGGAGCTTGCAAGCCTGCTCCCCAAAGACGCTCCGAGCAGTGCCCTCCTGCCCACGGCCGAATGGCTCCGTTTGCCCGCTGACTTTTGGCCGCCGACCCTTTCGCTCGAGCCTTCCGAAGGAAACGGGGCGGGCTCGGCTGGAGGACTCCGCGAGGGTTGTGTTCCCTGGCTGTGCCCGCGGCAGCCACCGCGGAAAACCTCCGCGCTTGGATCGCAACGCGGCGGCGGCCCAGGACTCATAGGACGGCGTGCTCCTTCGTCCATGAACGGCTTGAAGGGCCCGCTGCACTTAGAGCCCGGAGCAGCAGGGACCAAGCTGTTGGCCGCCTCCTCGTCCTCCTGTCACCATCCCCAGCCGCTGGCTATGGCTTCGGTCCTAGCTCCCGGTCAGACCCGCGCCCTGGACTCTTCCAAACACAGGCTGGAGGTGCACACCATCTCAGACACCTCCAGCCCCGAGGCCGCAGGTAAGGCGCCGCGCGGCCCCGCGGTACCCCCGCCCAGCCGCCCCGCGTCGCTCGACCCTTCTCGCCCGAAAGGAAGTCGGCCCCTGCTGGGGGAGGCGTGGTGGGAGTGGTCGTTCAGCGAGCTACCAGCATAACTTCCGTCCCTTTCGCTCTACCTCCACCACCGGCTGGGGTGGCGGGAACGGCGCGGGCCGTTCTGCCGCCCTCCCGATTCCAACCCCGGCCTCGGTTCTGTTTCTTGAGTCACAAAAATCCAAGCATCTCCGTCCGACAACGTTCAGAGGCCCCTCCCCATCTCCCACCCGGGCCCTGTTCTCCTCTAGGCTTTCAGCCCCGGAGAAGCTCCACTTGTTAGCAAAGTATTTCTGAAACCCTGCCTCAGAAGAGGTGGTCGTTGAAAGGGCGGAGGAACTTGGGTGCTTGACCAAATCCCAAAGTCTACTTTCCTAGCCTTCCAAAACCACATCGAAAGCTGAGCTTTCTTCGAGGAGGGTCCGTACAACGCGCACGGGTGGGTGTCCCAGGAGGTTTGGTGTGTCTGCGCAGAGGCGTATGGATGTGCTTGAAAGCACGGGCTATAAAAATGAATGTGCTGTCGCAGGGAGATAAACATGTAAATAAAACGTGCGGCGCCAGGGGAGGGGAGGACATGGGGCGCGCACACCCACACTCACGTCTGCACCCCCTCAGACGCAGCGCTCCGCGCCGCGCCGCGCGAGTGGCGGCTCACACACTCCTCCCGGCCGCCCACCCAGCTCTTCCCGGACAGTGTCGCCCAGTCCACTTGGAATTCCCGGGTTAACGGTGGGCATACTGACAGGAACCTTTGTGTGTTTCGTTTTCAGAGAAAGATAAGAACCAGCAGGGAAAGAATGAGGACGTGGGCGCCGACGACCCGTCCAAGAAGAAGCGGCAGCGGCGGCAGCGGACTCACTTCACCAGCCAGCAGCTGCAGGAATTAGAGGCCACTTTCCAGAGGAACCGCTATCCGGACATGTCCACACGCGAAGAAATCGCCGTGTGGACCAATCTTACGGAAGCCCGAGTCCGGGTAGGAGCCCGCGCGGAGTCTGAGAGGGCGAGGCGGGAGGGGTTTGTAGGGACGCAGGCGGCGTAGACAGGGTGGGAGTGTGGAAGGCAGCGCCGCCCCGGAGGGCACGGGTGGGGTGCCTTTGAAAAGGCAGAAGGCCTCATGGCGGCCCCAATTGCGAGGTTACAGCTCCCCCTTCCGAGACCGGCCGTGGCCCGGCGCAGGGACCCTGAGCGGCACCCGCTCGCCGCCCCGCCACCCAGCGCCCTCCCAAACTGGGCCGCGTGGCATTCCCCTGCACAAGGCATTGTGTTCCCAGTGTTCAGTCCCCAGGGAGCGCTAATAAAATCCCTCCCAGGCCAGGAGCCGAGAACAGGCTCCAACCTGTGCGCCTATAACAAGGAAAACCGGCCAGAGACACGCATAGGAGTGGCCCTTGCTGGGAAACTTTCGCGTCCGGCCTGGCCTTTTCTCTACCCCTCTTGCCCTCCTTACAAGGTCTTTGCGGTTTTTCGGCCATTCAGGTCTCTCCCACACCCTATCTCCTGGTTTTGTGGTCTTCGGAAGTCATTTCAATACACAACTACTATCCTGCTAGTCCTCTTAGAAAAAGAAAAAGAAAGGCTTTTCGGTTTGGTTTATTTATCTTTTCTCAGATTGTTACACCCTTCCTCCCAGTTATAATAGTTTTATCAAAGAAAGGGCTTACCTTTGTAGCAAATCTGTACTTTATGGATTGGCAAAAATGAACTTAAATCAATTACCCAGTAGCAACATCCTGGTTTATGCTGGTCAGTGGAAAATTCCAAAGTTGTTAGGATTCTGGAAGCAGAAAACACACATAGCAGGATCCAGAGACTTTGCTGTAGAAACAAAAATGTTCTGGATAGAAAAATAGAGCCCCAGTCAGAGCAGAAAAGCAGAAAGAAGCAAACATTATGTAACAATAATGATGAAAAGAATAAGACCAAAATGCACTCCCAGAGCAGAGGGAACCAAGGCACTCTCTGGGTGGCATTTGTGTAAGGTATGAGGCAATACTGGTGCTAAAAGAGCCGGGATGAAGTTGGAAATGGTTTTAGTTTAACTGCGTACAGCTAGTGCTCCAGGCCGGCCGGTGTGGTTTTGCGCCAAGGTCAGTCTTTCATTAGCTTTCCTGCGCAACAGGGGAACGGGCCTCGCACGTACTCTTCTCCCTGGGCAAAGTTTAGACGGTCTAGGGTAGAAATGACAAGTAATTAAAATAAAAGCACAATCTGTGGGTTCTGCGGAATCCTTCGGAAAAGCCCTCCCCCACCCCCTCAGGCTTCTCTGCAGTCCCTCCCTAGTCCCCTGCCGCCGCCACGCAGGGTTCTCGCTTCCTCCCGCTACCTCCTTCCAGGCCCGCGGCAGGTCCAGCCAAGTGGGAGTGAGGCTTGCTTTTTATAGCAGTCGGATGCAGAGAGGAAGGGGACTAAAAAGGAAATCGAGAATGAAAGGAAAAAGGGAAAAAATGCGGATTAGGTGGCTGGGCCTGGCTGAGCTGTGTAATGTGAAACATCACCGGTGTCAACTCCGAAATCTCGGGCCAGGCCTCGCTCCAATACACAAAAGCCGCCGTCTGGGGCGACGCGAGGACCCAATGTGGATTGAGAGCAGGGTTGCGGCGGGGCCACCGGACATGAGTAGGAGCTGGCCGGGCTGGGTGGCCGCCAGCAAAGCCAAGCCACCAGACTGGGCCCAGCGGGAGCAGCGCGGGGCGCGGGGGCCTGGCCTGGGGTGGGCGGAGGGTGAGAAGGAGGGGAGCGAAAGGAGGAGGAGGCTGCAGAGCAACCCTCTCTGGGTTCCCGGAGATTTACGCACGAAGCTCGTGGAGTTTAATGAGCTGTCGGGGAGGTGGCCGTTTGCTTTTTACTTGGTTATTTTGCTAGGCGAGGAAGGGGGTCGCGCGCGACCCGTCGCTCGTTGAGGGGAGGGCGCACATTCCCTGGAGTGGGAAGCGGCAGTGGAGATCCGGGAGGGGAGGGAGGAACTGTGTGGGGGAGAAAGCCGGCTGTGGTGCCCTCTCAGACCCTGGCGATCTACACTGAGTTTGTGGCTTTGGAATGGAAGCAAGTTTGCAAGGTGGCTGGGAAGAGTTGGGCGGAAAGCCCTCTGACCTGCGTTTATTTTGCAGTAAGTGTTTTTAGACCCCGAGGAGGGCCTGGTGAAGAAGCCACTGCAGGCTGGCAGGCGTTTGGCTGGGGGTTGTGGCGCAGCTCAGACCCCGGGCTCCCAGGCCTGGGCCGCCGGGCCTCCCTAGTTTGGTCTGGGCTTGGCGCTGGACTGCGTGCCGGCTCTGGCAGTTTGGGGCACGGGCCGGGGCGGGGGTGGGGAAAAGGGTGGCGACCATGGTTGTGTGTGTGTGTGTGTGTGTGTGTGTGTGTGTGTGTGTGTGTGTGTGTGTGAGAGAGAGAGAGAGAGAGAGAGAGAGAGAGAGAGAGAGAGAAGNGAGAGAGAGAGAGAGAGAGAGAGAGAGAGAGAGAGAGAGAGAAGGCAGCCTCTGATGCGCTCCGGGATCCAGGTTTTACTTATCCGATCTGTGGCGTCTGTTTGCTCCTGCCCCCACCCCCACCCCCACCCCACCCCCCAGGTTTGGTTCAAGAATCGCCGGGCCAAGTGGAGAAAGCGAGAGCGCAACCAGCAGGCCGAGCTGTGCAAGAACGGCTTCGGGCCGCAGTTCAACGGGCTCATGCAGCCCTACGACGACATGTACCCGGGCTATTCGTACAACAACTGGGCCGCCAAGGGCCTCACGTCGGCCTCTCTGTCCACCAAGAGCTTCCCTTTCTTCAACTCTATGAACGTCAACCCCCTGTCGTCACAGAGCATGTTCTCCCCGCCCAACTCCATCTCGTCCATGAGCATGTCGTCCAGCATGGTGCCCTCAGCAGTGACCGGTGTCCCGGGCTCCAGCCTCAACAGCCTGAATAACTTGAACAACCTGAGCAGCCCATCGCTGAATTCCGCGGTGCCGACGCCCGCTTGTCCTTACGCGCCGCCGACTCCTCCGTACGTTTATAGGGACACGTGTAACTCGAGCCTGGCCAGCCTGAGACTGAAAGCAAAGCAGCACTCCAGCTTCGGCTACGCCAGCGTGCAGAACCCGGCGTCCAACCTGAGTGCTTGCCAGTACGCGGTGGACCGGCCGGTGTGAGCCGCGCCGAGAGCGCGGGGATCCTAGGACCGTGCGGGACCGGGCAACTCTGCCCTTGAAAGACTGGGAATAACGATGGAAGGTCGTGGGCACTAAAGAGAGGGAGACAAAGAGAAGCTAGAGAGAGAAAAGGAAACCACTGAATTAAAGAGGGAGCCCCCTTGATTTCAAAGGAATTTCCTCAATGTCTGACATCTTTCACTAAAAGTATTTCCAACAGTTGCAAGGACACACACACACAGATGTTTGACTGAATATGACATTTTAACATTACTATAAGCTTGTTATTTTTTAAGTTTAGCATTGTTAACATTAAAATGACTGAAAGGATGTATATATATCGAAATGTCAAATTAATTTTATAAAAAGCAGTTGTTAGTAATATCACAACAGTGTTTTTAAAGGTTAGGCTTTAAAATAAAGCATGTTATACAGAAGCGATTAGGATTTTTCGCTTGCAAGCAAAGGAATGTATATACTAAATACCACACTGTATGTTTCTAACATATTATTATTATTAAAAAAATGTGTGAATATCAGTTTTAGAATAGTTTTTTTCTGGTGGATGCAATGATGTTTCTGAAACTGCTATGTACAACCTACCCTGTGTATAACATTTCGTACAATATTATTGTTTTACTTTTCAGCAAATATGAAAAAATGTGTTTTATTTCATGGGAGTAAACTATACTGTATACAAATTGGTCTGGATTCTTTCTGCACTCTTCTGTCGCCCGGGTGGGGTTTCTCAGCCACTACCTCCTAAACAAACCAGTCCCTCTGCCTGCCTCCTTAAAGATACAAGGCAGCAGTACTCATTTAAATTCGGTAGAAATAAATTATAGTCATGTATCAGAAACAAACAAACAAACAAACAGAGGCACTCCCAGAAAAAAAGGGGCTGCAAAGTCTGATCTTGTCTCCCAGGTTTTTCATTGGCTTAAACCCGGAGGATTCCATTATTGTTAGCAAATATAAGAGAGAAAGAAGAAAAGAGAAAGAACTTTAGAAAGTATGCCAGCTTGGAATGAATCTCTTACTCCTGGGGGAGGGGGCAGGGAACCTGCACTTCCAGTAAATTGCTCTGGAGAAGCGTGTGTGTGTGTGTGTGTGTGTGTGTGTGTGTGTGTGTGTATGTATATATGTACAGTTTATATACATTCCTCTCAAGAGGAATATATCTATAATAAGTTTACAAGGAAACACCTCCAGTTCAAAATATTTAGGCCTCCACGTTTATCTTTCAGGCTTAAGTAGAGAGATTCTTCATGTTATATTGCATTACTATTTCCAAATCCTTTTGAGACATTAAAAGAAACAAAGACAGTTTCTAATAACTACAGCCCTTCAGTTTCTCAAAGAGCCCAGGGGTTGAGAGGTTAGAGTGGAGTTTCCTGAGTCTTGTCGAGCAATATGTAGTTGAGGCAAAGGTCACGCTCCCAGTGTTTTGTTTTAAATAATATTGACCCATTAATTCTAAACCTGCTTGTTCCTGAAATTATACAGGATTATAGTTTGCAAACTGCGGGACAATGAAGCAAATCAAGATGAATTACAGCCCTGGCCCTTCCTCCCATCTTCTGACATCTAAACTGGGAATGAGGTCGGTGTGAGTGTTTAAAAGAACTTTAAACACCCGCTCATCCTTTGTCGATGGTTTTCAGCTTTTTTTTTTTAATGTGGAATTTGATTTCGTAACAAATAGCAAATACGACTTAGTCCCAAAGAATTCATCACCTTGGCGCTAGGGGGGTCAGTGGGGGAGACAAGGGTTCTGAGGTCTTCTGCTATTCCGGTCATTGCCTGTCCCCCACCCCCCGGGGAGCGACGACAAACACCACCCTGCGGAACCCGGAGCGAAAAGGAGCCGCCGATTTTCTGGAGCCGAGAAAACCTGTGTTTTTGCGCTGAGGTTTCTTTTATCTGATTGAAACTTTACCTATAAGCTTTTGGAGCTCAGACACTGAGTCTTTGTTCTGCAGGGAACTGCTGCTACCATTTAAAGAGATCGCAAATAATGTCCCTGATTTAAAGATCAGTGTTTAATGCACATTAACTTTCTTCCTTTCTTTTTCAAGCTCTGCCTCCGACCTGGGATCACGCGGCAGTGGGGGGCAGATAAAAGCCCTTTGGACGAGGGTCACCTCTATCCTTGTTGTTCACTGAAGAGCACTGGAGAGGAAAACGGTCCCCTCGGGCGGACTTTGGCTTCTGGAGCCGCGGGGCCCAGCTGTCCCGGCCGCCCCGAGCCTCCGCCTGGTATGGGGGGTGGGGGTGGGGGGAGTGGTGACGGGGGAGGGGCGGCGGGGACTGGGAGAGGGGATTTGGGGCTGGGGGCTGGAAGTGCTAACGAGACCCGCTGGAAGGATTTGCGTCTCCTGGTAGTCATAGAGGAACTTGGGAGCGCTGGGTACAGGAAGTGGATCTCGGCCTGGTTCGCTTGCTGAAGTAGAGCTCTATTTCGAGGGACGCAATCTGCAGGAAACAAAAATGCAAGTCGAGGTTTGGGAAGAGTTGTCACTTTCCCGACTTGAGTGGTGCGGGCTGGGGGCGGAGATTCGGGACTGTTGAGAGGCCATTTCTCCTACCTCAGCTCCTTGCCCTGGACTTCCAGAAGGAAGAATTACCCGTCTCACCCTGCTTCCTCCCGACACCATCCCCGCTGGCCTGCCGGCCCCTTTCCGCACCTCCTTTTCCCTTCAAGTGTGAAAAGCCTTGTTCCCGAGCTAGTGGAGTCGACCCCCTCGCCCCTCCCGCTCCCACGTCTTCCCCCCTCCAGCCATCGCTACTGCCACCAACTCAGTTCCACTCAATCGATTTTTGCTGCATGTCAACACTTATTACCGGTGAGTGTGAGGGTAATTTTTCTCCTTCTCTAGGTCTCTTAATGATTTCTGAGCTAGTTGTGTATTAAAGTGCTTAAAGGAACCTTTAGGTAATCTATAGCATGAACACCAGCCTCCTCCGCTTGGGATCGAAGATGGCGAGCGTGAGGTCGGCGGGGAGCCCACGTCCGCAGGCCTCCGCCCTCCGCCGCCACCTCTGAGCGCCCAGAGGCCGGAGCTTGGGCAGGAACCCGCAAGACGAGTCGTGGTCTAGGGGCTTTCCTCCCCACCCCCCACCCCCACCACCTGTGACTCACCGTTTCTCCAGCCTGTCCTCGGTTTTTAACCTTTTAGAAATTTCTAAGGCCCAAACTCTTCCTTCCCCTAATATCGAATTCAAATTAGTGGAGACTAATTAGGGAAAGGTGAATAGAGCCCATGTTTGTCTCAATTTCCTCCCAGTTCCTAAATCTGGAGTTTTACTGTGCATAACTTGGTTAGAAATTTATTTATTATTATTTGTAATAGTTGGGCAGCCTGGACTGTGCCGGCGGCTTGATTAGGAGGCAAATCCTCCCCTTGGCCTCCTGGCCCTACTTTTCCCCCACCCCCACACTTTTCCTGCGAGGTGCTGAAACGCGGGAGTCCTTGTAGGAGTGTAACAACAACAAAAAATTAATGGGGGAAAAAATGAGCGTCTTAAAAGTCCCAATATTCCTCGAAAGCCCCATAAATTAACCCTGTGAAGAGCGGTGAGCTCTTTTAAGGCGAGTCCATAAAAACCTGGCGCGATCTTGGAGGAGGACGGGAGGACGACCCTCCCCCCCCCCAACCACCATCACGAATGTGTCCAAACAAAGGTCTGTTCTGCAATCCACATCCTAATCCACGGGCGCTCTCCCCGCCGTCGCCGGGCTCGCTGCTCACAGTCAACACGGACTATGCAAGGAGTCCCCCGCTCCTCTATTTTTTTTTTTTTTGAGAGAGAGAAAGAGAGAAAGAAAAGCGGGTGTAATCAGATCAGAGGCCTTTATATAAATATAGAGTCCCTATTGATTGACTTCTAAAACCTGGCAGGCTGCAGTTGATCTAAGCGCACCGGGAAGAAGCAGCGTGGCCGACTGAGGGAGGACAGGTCTCCAAGTAAACAGAAAAAAAAGTCTTGTAGCAGGTTTTCAGAAATAATTTTTTAAAAACTACCCTTTCTCCCCATCCTCCCTAATCTGACGATTGCATTTTAACTGAACTTGAGAACATGATAATTGGGGGCGAGATTTAAAGTAAAAAAACAACAACAATGGGTTAAGTAGAAACCCGATTGTAAACACATAATTTACCTTTTCGGGGTTTAGCAGAGAAAACCAGGGAAATTTTACTCTAATCTTAAAAGTGTATTTACCACCCGTGCCCCCACCCCCAAGAAGAGAGGCCTTCTCATTGTTGACTTTCTATCTGAAAAGATAGAAACCAGAATTTATTGTGTTTGGGATGCATAACTTCATTCACTGCTGTGCTGAGTATTTTATGTAAATGTTGCTTTTAGGTTTTGTTTGCGGAGTAGAGAAGGCCTGCTAGAAATAAAATATCCCACTGAAGATGCATTATACTTAGTTACCTTAAAAAAAATCATTGCTACTCCTGTTCTAACAACAATGCATTAACAGTTCAGTGGCAGCTTTGGAAAACAGGAGATAACTTGAGGCTTAAGTTACTCAGCCAAAGCATGGCTAAAAGAATCATGTAAATTCCTTTTTTAAAGACATTTAAACCATTTAAATGAATATAGGGTAAAGGTGTTTACTTTTGGGGGGGGAGTACTTCTTTTTTTTTTCTTCTCTCAGAAGGGCTAAGAGAAGTTCAGACTCACTGGGCCCTCCCTGAGCAGGGTGTGTGTCTACAGTCCCTGACTTTGATGGGTCTTTCCAAACCGGCTTCCCCTATTCTTCCTGCAAAAATGTTGGTGTCCTCCCCTTTGCTCTTTCTCCGCCTATCTTCCCCGGGCCCCGTTTTCTTTATCCACACCAACGTCTTCCCCCCACCCCCATCCCCCATCGACTTAGAAAATGGCCCCCGGCTCCTGGAACCTGAGGTACCCGGACTATGGCTTGGGGCGGTTCCTTAGAGCCCCGAGACGCCCACTACCAATGTTTCTTCCGTCCACACGTCGCAAAACCTTTCTGACTCCGCGGGCAGTTGGCAGCATTGCGGGACTCCCTCGAACGCAGTCCTGGGCACGACCTGTATCCTCGTCGCTCTAGGAAGGTGAGACCTAGACTCATCCCTGATGTCCCTGAGAAAACGGCGGGGCAGTACATGGAATGGGACTTGGAACCCATCCTAGAGGCAACTCAGTTCTTGGGCGCTTTTCCCCGTTCTGCTGCTGTGGGCAGCCCCAACTCTACTTCACTGGGCGGGCATTTGGGTGGGGTTGCTGCACCCAGTTGAAGCTTGATGGCATCTTCTAGGTCCTCCCAGATAGACTGGCAGGGCCTTCTCCGGTGTCACTTCATGTGGCTTCCTGCGTTTGGTTGACCGTGAGTTTCTCTGGCTGATTCACCTTGCTGTGTTACGGGCACGGGGACGTAAGACTGATGAGCACAGACGTGGAGGCCCTGCAGGTATTCCCCAGTGCCAAGAAAGGGGCCCCGCATGCCTGAGTCCAAGGTCACTTTGTTAGAAAATAATACATCAAACAAAAACATAAAGCCCTCCTTCTGTGGGCGCTGGGACTCGGGCGATGGCCACTCACAGGGATCTGACCTCAGGTGCCTCCAGCCCCCATTTAAAATCTGTGAAATCGCAGGAGCCCCTCTTATCTGACGAGTCAGGGTCTTGTTTGTCTGTTTCTCTGACCGAGAAAAAAAAGCCCCGCCAGCAAATGCTGGGTTGCAACTCCTGGCGAGAGGACACCCTTCCCAGCCAGGAGCCTCCTGTCCTGGCGCAGACCGCCAGCCTGTCAGTAGCCCAGCGCCGGGGGGGATGGCCGTCTGGACAGCTGGCCAGGCCCTTTGGAACCCATGGATTCCGCGGGGCCACCTGGCCCAGCTCTTAGAAGGATCCAAGGTGTCGCTGCTCCACCTGAACGTACCCCCAGGGCGCCTTCCCCTTGGGCCTCGCTGGCCGCCTGAACCGTGGCTAAGGCACAGCCATGTCCTGCCGCGGTCTCTTGACCAGAACAGCCACTTCATCTTAATGTTCATCGTTTGGCCGGCGACGTGAGAGAAGGGTGATGGCAAGATCTGCGTCCTCACACTCTACTGACCGTATTTTCCGAGGCACCTGGACGAGCGGCGGCCCAGAAAGCCACCCACGCACCTCCGGAGACCCTCGCGGTCCCGGCACTGGTGTGGGCACGTCCCTCCGGACAACAAAACCGGAACCTAATCCGCAGCTGCCGCCACACTCCCACCTCCCGCCCGCGCCAGTCCGCAGCTCGGGGCGGCGCGGAAGGCCCGGGGTCCGGCTAGGGCGAAGCACCGCCCCCGCGCGCCCTCCTGCCACCCCCGCACGCGCCGCTCCGGCCTGGGCGGTGTCTTCGTGGGCGGTCGGGCCCAGCGGGGCGCGGCCTCCTGGCTGAGCCTGCGGGACGCGTGCTGGCCTCGGCCGCGGTCCCTCCTGCGAGGGAGGCGCCGGCGGCGGAGTCTCCCGCGCGCCCTTCCTCACCCTCTCTCGACCCTCTGCGCCTTCACGCCCGCGCGGCCATATACCTTGAATGGGTCATCCCTGCCTGCTGCCCGCGAGCTGCCTCTCGAAGCCCTAAGGTTGAACATTAACCGGCCGGAGCTATAGAGTGGGGTAAAACGTTACATATAAAAATGAATCATCTATCCGCTCCTGAGAGAGAGGCCCTACGGCGAGCTCTGCACGCAAAGCTGCCCCGGCCAGGTCCCTGGCCCAGTGCAGCGACCCTTCTGGCGGCCACTTCCAGAGCCCATTCGGCCGCCAGCGGCTGAAATCGGATGGGGGAGGGAGGCATGGGGTCATCGAACCAGGCTTTCCCCTGGAGTAGCCTGATGTTAAGGCCTCTAACACGAGCGAAGTGCCCTTCCTTTCACTCTCGAGGTACACATAAAGGTCTGGAATAGCTTTCCTCTCTCACAAAGGTTCGTGGGAGCAGCTGCAGGTCTAGGAGACGCTGCCCACAGGGTTGAGAACCCAAGCTCAGCAGCCGACTCCGGGGATCAGCCGCCAGGCGCGGCGCTGGGGCTGGACCCTGGGAGGCAGGGCTGGGGGCGGGGGAGGCAGGGAGTGGAGCTGGAGGGGAGGCGGGCGGTGGGCGGTGCGACACGCGCACTGGCTG
>NW_017731376.1:3602630-3606629 GCF_001890085.2 Hipposideros armiger | reverse complement strand
GGGGAGTAGGGGGGACGGGGGAAAGAGGGGGAAGAGGGTGAGACCACGCAAGCCCAGGCTCGGGTCTCACCCAACCCTCCACTCGCCTGGGCTCTGCTTCCTTCTGACCCATTTGTTTCTTTAAACGTAAGTAACAGAAAGTAACAGTGATACTTCAGCCCTGACTTGTGGGCTAGACCCAGGTGCCCAATCAAAAAATATATACAGAACTTACAAAAAGATAGCTGGAGAAAGAATTCAAGATAGTGCACCCCCTGAGTTCTAATGCCCTCACCTGAAAACAGCAACTCGTGGTGCTCAGCAAATCCCTGAAAAGAAAAGTGATTCCATTTCTGTATCTCTGTCTTTCTCCCTCTAGCTGTCCCCTCCCCTCTTCCCCACTCAAGAAAAGAGATAAAGTGGATGCAAGCCAGAGAAAGATGTGATGTTACATAAGGAATTTCCAGCCAACGTGCAGAACAATTCTTGTACCTCTAAGAAGATTGGTTTATTTCTATGCAAAATAGCTGCTTTACTCAAAATGCAGTGTCTAGCCCATTATAACCTCTTAGTAAATACTCTTTTGAACACGTAACGCCTCCACCTGATACCCCTTGGATCCTACCTATGACCTGTTCACTGAAGCAGCATCATTTTTACTGAGAGCATTCACCCACATCTTTGGACTTGGGGGTGTGAATAAGTGGCTGTGATGTGTGGTATGAAATCTGCGTAATTCAATTAACTCTAACGATCATGTCTTAACTTCTTCAAAACCCCACTGCTTCTCCTTCACAGCCTGTATAGGGATCATGAGAATTTCTGGCAGAGGTTGGAGGTTGGCCTCAGATACATGCTGGGAGCCAGGTTTTTCAGAGACTCAGCAGGCATCAAGCATGTGGTGAGAACCGTCTATATTTTAGTTGGACATTAATCATTTTCAGGAGAAATGGCTTTGAGTTTAATATGTGGTGACATCATGTTCATCTCTTGGTGTAGTGTCACTGCTCTAACTTCAGTGCACACAATATTTGATGTCATTCCTATAGAGCAATACAGCCCAAGTTGGTCATCACCAAACTTTGTTACCCCACTTCCCTGAGAAAAACAGAATTGACTCAAATGTTCTACCAGTTACCTCTTGAGAGAAATCAACACATCAAAGCAGATAAATAAAAAGGTATGAAATCACACTCAGTTGCCCTGCAATGACTTAGAGACACAGAGAAACATAGGTGGGGAAAGGACATTTACTTTTAAAGGTGTGGGTGGTTTGGCACAGGGGTATTATAAAGGATATTGCAGCGCTCACTCAAACTGTCTTCTCCCCACCAAATTACCATGTTATCTGATACCCTCAATCTGTTTGTGTCCTGGGTAACAGACAGTTTGACCAAGAGGTCATCGACCAGAGGGCTTGGGTGACTACAAACAAGTTTGACAAGAAAGGAATCTGGGTGGGGTGCCACCGTGGAGGTGGAGAGAGGATGAGACCACGGTGACGGGACCATCCCGGCAACCCCAAATCTGTGCTGAACCATTCACAAGCAAAGCCTTTTCAGAGAACAGGAGGAAGAGCTGTCAACATAGCTTCATGGATGGGAGAAATTACATCTCTCCACATGCTTTTCCCTTCCCATTATTTCTTACTTTCTTCATTTCCTCCTCCCCCCCCCCTTCTGCCACCTCAGTAGGCTCTCCCGAGAATTCTGCCTGCCCCTGGATTATCTCCTGCTTGTTTCCTCTTTGGAATTAAGGCTTCAAGATTATTTTTAGTGTTTACTCTTCGAGATATGAAACGTTGTTTTATCCAAGCAAGGGTCTACCTGTAAACTATTTGTATTCATAACTATGGAGTGCTTGTATGATTAATAAAGGTGTTAGGCCCAATATGTAAAGCATGCAATATTGGAACCTTTTTTTTCATCTCAGGAGAGGGACTGCACGTTCTTTAATAAAGTCCCACTGCACACTGGACATCCTGGAAGTGGACAGCATTACCCGTGGCATCAAGACCACCAAAGTGGTAAATCTCAGTTTAATTTACTACTCTCAACTTGGAAGTTCCTCCCCCACATGAAACTATGACCTTGGATGGGTCAATATTTTGTGTTCCAAGAGAAAATAGATACAGTGCTATGTAGAGATTATGTGATAACGTGAGTTCCTTTCTGCATCTTTCCATAATAAAGGTACTTTATTTTTCTTGTGGTTTATCTGATTGTTATTGGCTCAACAGAATTTTCTGGTGATTTTTTCCTTGTATGGGTTGGAAAACACCTTCACTGCCAACCTGCAACTTTTTCACATTAGAACATGATAGACAGTCACCTTCCTCCACAGAAGAGCTTCCACATTTCCACTCTTCTTTGATTCTTTTTCCTTTCTAATGTCCTTCAACATCTCTCTTTAGAGGTCATTCTAAATCTGACAATTCTCTCCTTTTTTACTTTTTATGTTTCATTTCTGAGCACTCATTGTTCTCACATCTGAAAACTATCCATTGCCCATGTTACTCTTTTGTCAACCACCATTTGGAATGGTTTAATATGAGTTAAGATTTTGGGGTCATTTTCTTTTAAGCTTTTTGTGGGAGCCTGGCACAATACCTGGTAAATAGTTAATGTTCAATAAATGACTATCAATCAAACAATATAATTAAAATCTTTGCTCACAAAAATCAAAATTCAAATACATTAAAATTGATTGAATTGACATGGATTAAATATCAAATTAATTCCAATTAATTTCTATTCTTTTTCTCAACAAATCAGACATGTAAAAGAATTCTGTAACAGAAATTTTATCTTAATCTTTTTATCATCTCTACCATCATCTTTACTGCATCAGAGCAGTTTTAGGGTGATGAATTATATCATTCATCATTTTTAGTAGGATGGTCAGGGTTCATAAGATACTGGACAAATGTGTATATAGCTTGGGGAATGTGTGTGATGAGGAAGACAGAGAGGAGATGTGTGTGTGTGTGTGTGTGTGTGTGTGTGTGTGTGTGTGTAGGGGGAGACACATATATGACAGAAGTTTTCAGCTTACAGTTGTCAAGGATCATTTTACTTGTTAAAGATTATGATCTCTATGGGCCAGTCAGGTGGTGCAGTTGGTTAGAGCACGAGCTCTGAGCAACAGGGTTGCTGGTTTGATTCCCATATGGGTCAGTGAGCTGCACCAGAGCTGAGCTGCCGCTGAGCTGCCAACGGATGGCCAGGTGGCTCAGCTGTACAAGGTTGCCAGGCTGCCCCCCCCCAAAAAAAAACTAGATTGAAAGTGGCGACTGGACTTATAGCTGAGCTTGCGCCATCCACAACTAAGATTGAAGGACGACAACTTGACTTGGAGCTGATGGGTCTTGGAAAAACACAATGTTCCCCTTCCCCAATTCCCCAACAATGTTCCCTTCCCCAATTCCCCAATAAAATCTTAAAAAAGAAAAAGAAAGGATTGTAATCTCCAATCCTCAGAATTATTTTACACTTAAAAAATTTTACTCTTCACAATATACAGTGAAATACAGTGCATTAAAATATACTATGGGCAAAATTGTTTTTTTTCATTTTTGTAGCTAGAGAAACAAAAACGTGAGTTAAAAATGCTAGTCAACTAAAAAGCAACAAAAAAGTATTAACCCAATTAGACTTTGATTAAAGTCATAGACCAAACGAATCATAGTTATTTTTATTTCTGCTAATTGTTGACCAATAAGCCTCAAATACTTTTTATTAATTTCTTGGAGGCAAAATATTCCTTAGGTCACTTAGCCCATCTACTCCCACTTTCCACATGCTACCACAAGCAATAAACACATATTATCAGAAACAATGGGAATAGTGGCATTACCTTTGATAAGACCACTACAAAGCATTTGATAAATCTTTTATTTTTAAAGATTTTTATTGGGGAATTGGGGGATGGGAACAGCTCTGGGAATTGGGGGAAGGGGAACAGACAAGTTGCTGTCCTTTTGTTCTTCAGTCTAGTTGTGGAGGACGTTGCTTCACTGGC
>NW_017731376.1:3595027-3602505 GCF_001890085.2 Hipposideros armiger | reverse complement strand
GTTGTTCAGCATCTTAGCTGTAGAGGGCAGTGTCACTGGCCCTCATATGTGGGATCCGAACCGGGGCTCTCTGGTGTCCCAAGCCAGCTCTTAACCACCGCACCACCTCGCCGGCCCTTGATAATTCTTATATACCAGAAAAAATTGTTTTGCCTTATTATGCTAAAAAATGAACAAATACTTATGTGAACAAACAAGTAAATGTGGAGACAGGAGTGGTGGGGAGTTACAATGAAGTGGGTTTTGCAGTACTATAGTGACTTCAAAAAGCCTGGTCTCTGCTGGAGAATCGCTGGTCCTGGCCTTGCTGTTTCTTAGAAGGATCTCCAGGGAGGGTTAGATGGCTGGGGATTCAAAAAATCAAGGGGAGGATGATTGGGAACTTATAAAATGTGATAGAGTAGACAAATTATCTTTGGTTGGCTTAGGGACTATACCCATCATTTAAAAAATTATCTACATGCACATCAAACTATGAGCCAATAGTATTTTCACTACACTCTTAATATACTTTTGCCATTATATTTTGACTTTATGTATATAACCTTGTAAAAATATAATTATAGAATGATGAAGAAGACAATTTACTGAGTACTTTCTATGAGTCAGGCACTGTGCTAAGTGCTTTTCACGTATTATCTTAATCAGTTTTCACAACAACCTTATAAAGTAGATACTGTTATTTTCTTATTTGACTGATAAGAAAACTGATGCTCTGAAGTCACTTGCCTTAAGTCTGCCTGGTTAATGAGTAGCAGAGTCAGGCCTAGACTAGGACGGAAAAACATGCACAATCTAACGAGGTTTGTTCTCCCAACCACTAAACAAACTGCCACTTTGAAAGAATTACTGGTCTTCTGTATCATTTTCTGTTGATATCATGCAATGTGCCATTCATCAAATAAAAGGAAATTATTAAAGGTGCTATGAAAATAATATTGACTAGTTTATGAGATGAATAGTGTTTGAAAAAAATGATGATTATAGTGATTGAGCCAAAAGTAAAGTACTCTTTCACATGTGTTTCAAGGCATATTTTTTAGACTAAAGAAGTAGACCTAACTTCTTAAGCTATTTTTAAATGTGACATATTTAGAAATGATAGGAAAAGGAGCAAACTCTTGTTGATATTAAAGAAAAGATATGCACACACATAATTATCAATTGGTATATGATCAAATGATTTTTCCTTGGTCTTGTGCATGATGACCTGCTTCCTCTTTTATTGACTCTTTTTTTTTTTTTAAGATTTTTATTGGGGAATTGGGGGAAGGGGAATAGACAAGTTGCTATCCTTTTGTTCTTCAGTCTAGTTGTGGAGGACGTTGCTTCACTGGCCCAAGTTGGCACCACCATTGCGCTCTTCCTGGGTGAGGCAGATCAGTCGCCGGCTTCTGGACGGCCACTCACTGCGGCTGCTGGCCGCTCACACTGGCTGCTGGCTACACACTGTAGCCCATGGCAACCCACCTGCTATCGCTGGCGACTCACAGCAGCCCAGCTCCAGATCGAGCTGTTGTTCAGTATCTTAGCTGTAGAGGACAGTGTCACTTGCCCTCATATGTGGGATCTGAACTGGGGCCCTCTAGTGCCCCAAGCCAGCTCTTAACCAATGCGCCACTCGGCCGGCCCTTTTATTGACTCTTCCCACCCCCATTGTCCCTTTTGTTATTTAAAGATTTTTATTGGGGAATTGGGAGAGGGGAACAGACAAGTTGCTGTCCTTTTGTTCTTCAGTTTAGTTGTGGAGGACGTCTCTTCACTGGTCTATGTTGTATTATCATTGCACTCTTCCTGGGTGAGGCAGATCGGTCGCCGGCCATTGGACAGTGGTTCATGGTGACTCACAGCAGCTCACACTGGCTGCTGGCCACTCACAATAGCTCACAGCAGCCCACTGTAGCAGGGGCTGCAGCCTACGCTGTTGCAGGTGTACTCAAGGCAGCTCAGCTCCAGGTCAAGCTGTTGTTCACCATCTTAGCTGTAGAGGGCGCAGCGTCACTGGCCCTAATGTGGGATCCGAACCGGGTCCCTGCTGCTCAGAGCTGGCGTCCCAAGTCAACTCTTAACCAATGCGCCACTCGGCTGGCCTCCCATTGTCCCTTTTTGAGGCTTAGAAGTATTATTAAAATTATACTTTCAAAGTCAGAATTAGATTTATTAAATATGAAATAAAAATTTTTTTTTGGTTGTTTATTTTCTATAAATGTCTTTCTCTGCCTCATTGTGTTTATCTCATATTTCTTCTGTCTCAAATGTTTTTGTTTCTTTTTTACATAGCACCACTAAGTCTTCTCCTTTCCCTACTTCAAAGCTGTGCTTAAGATTCACTTCCTTGGACTTGGGGTAAGACATGTTAGCTGAGCTCTAGATCTCAGCTTAGACATCCCTACTCTGGAAAAGGCCTCCCTGACATCGTGGCATTGGATTCGGTGAAAGTGCCACTGCTGTGTGCCTCCATTGCCATATCAAAGCACATAACACACTTTCATTAACTTAATGCTTTTGAAGATTATAGGCCAGTTATTTTGTAGAATGTCTCTCAGTTTATTTGTGTATGATATTTTCACGTGATTAGATTCAGATTACGTATCTTCTATGATAGTCAGGAATAGCACAGATGTGACATTGTGTTCTTAGGTGCACAATGTTCAGTTATATAATATTTGGTGATGTTACATTAATTATTTTATTAAGGTGGTTTCTGCAAGCTTCTCTATTGAACTAGTACACTTTTCTCCATTGTAGTTAGTATGTCACAAGCAGCTTTATGGTGAGGAACTGAAGGCTCCTGCCAAAAGCCAGGAGAGAGAGTTTGGAGGTGATGTTACATTAATTATTTTATTAAGGTGGTTTCTGCAAGCTTCTCTATTGAACTAGTACACTTTTCTCCATTGTAGTTAGTATGTCACAAGCAGCTTTATGGTGAGGAACTGAAGGCTCCTGCCAAAAGCCAGGAGAGAGAGTTTGGAAGAGGATTCATTAGCTCTTCAAATGACTGTAGCCCTGGCTGACAGCTTGACTGCAACCTAAACTGCTCCCAGATTCCTGACTCTTAAAACTGTATGAGAAAACATATGTTTATTTTTTATTTATTTATTTTTATTGGGGAATTGGGGGGATGGGAACAGTGCTGGGGAATTGGTGGAAGGGGAACAGGCAAGTTGATGTCGTTTTGTTCTTCAGTCTAGTTGTGGAGGACGTTGCTTCACTGGCCCAAGTTGGCACCATCATTGCGCTCTTCCTGGGCGAGACAGATCAGTCGCCGGCTTCTGGACGGCCGCTCACTGCGGCTGCTGGCCGCTCACACTGGCTGCTGGCTACACACTGTAGCCCATGGCAACCCACCTGCTATCGCTGGCGACTCACAGCAGCCCAGCTCCAGGTTGAGCTGTTGTTCAGCATCTTAGCTGTAGAGGGCAGTGTCACTGGCCCTCATATGTGGGATCCGAACCGGGGCCCTCTGGCGTCCCAAGCCAGTTCTTAACCATCGCGCCACTCGGCCGGCCCTATGTTTATTGTTTTAAGATGCTAAGTTTTGGAGTAATTTGATACATTGCAATAGATAATTAATGCACTATATATCTACTCCTTACTTTTCACAAGGTTTTGTTACTTTTCATCTGCTATAGTCTCTCCCTTTCTTCTTTGCACTTTGGGGTTTATTCTTTCTTTCCCCCGTTTTACTTCCATATTAATAGCATATTTTTTTTTTGTAAATAGAGATAAACAACTGTATTTAATTGACTTTTTTTTGTTGTTTTTTTTTTTAACCACAATTTCAAGGAAGTGAATTTTATTTTTTAACTGAAGTTTACTGGGGTGACAATTGTTAGTAAAGTTACATAGGTTTCAGGTGTACAATTCTGTAATACATCATCTATATACCACATTGCGTGTTCACCACTCAGAGTCAGTTCTCTTTCTATCACCATATATTTGATCCTGTTTACTCCCCTCCCCCCTTACCCTCTGGTAACCACTAAACTCTTGTTTGTGTCTGTGAGTTTTTGTTTCTTCATTTGTTTGTCTTGTTCTTTTGTTGTTTTCAGTTTTATATACCACATATCAGTGAAATCATATGGTTCTCAGCTTTTTCTGTTTGACTTATTTCGCTTAGCATAATAATCTCAAGATTCATCCATGTTGTTGCAAATGGCACTATTTCATCTTTTCTTATGGCAGAATAGTATTCCATTGTGTATATATACCACATCTTCTTTATCCAATCATCTATCAAAGGACACTTTCATTGTTTCCATGTCTTGGCCACCATAAATAAAGCTGCAATGAACATCAGAGAACATATATCTTTATGGATAAATGCTTTCAGATTTTTTGGGTAGGTACTCAAGAGAGGGATTGCTGAATCATGTGATAATTCTATTCTTAATTTTTTGAGTAACCTCTACACTCCCTTCCATAGTGGCTGCACTAATCTTCATTCCTAACAATAAATAGCGAATGAGGATTCCTTTTTCTCCACAACCTCTCTAACACTTGTTATCATTTGTCTTGCTGATGATAGCCATTCTAATTGGTGTGAGGTGATATCTCATTGTAGTTTTTATTTGCATTTCTCTGATGATTAGTGATGTTGAGTATTTTTTCATATGTCTATTGGATATTTGTATATCCTCTTTGGAGAAACATCTATTCAAGTCCTCTCTCCATTTTTTAATTGGATTGTTTGTTTTTTTGTTTTTGAGTTGTATGAGTTCCTTATATATTTTGGATATTAGCCCCTTATCAGAGGCATTGTTTGCAAAAATATTCTCCCATTCAGTTGGTTGCCTCTTTATTTTGTCGATGATTTCTTTTGCTGTGCAGAAGCTTTTTAGTTTGATATAGTCCCATTCATTTATTTTTAGCTTTTACTTCCCTTGCCTTTGAAGTCAAATTCAGGAATTGAATCCTGAAGATTTGAAGTAGGGAAATGCTAGAACTTAGTGGTGCTGTGTTAAAAAAAACCATTTGAGACAGAAGAGATATGAGATAAACACTGAGAGGCAGGGAAAGACATTTATAAAAAATAAGCAACTGAAAAAGATATTTTTATTTCATATTTAATAAATCTAATTCTGATTTTAAAAGTATGCTTTTAAAAATACTTCTTTTGTCTCTCCAGCATCACTCTCCTTCTGCAAACAGAACTGGCCTCCTTTTAGAGAAACTGCTCCTTTTTATTCAAACTATATTATTCCAGTGGAAAGGCTGCCAATTATAGAACTGGTCTTTGTTTACAAGAGGAGTCATATGACCTATGCTGGCTTTTCGGTCCCTTCCTGGGAATTTTCAAATGGGAATTAGAGTAGTCCTTTTCATTTTACAGAGGTGAGATGTCAAAAGTTGGTTCTTCTGGGAAGAAGGTTGCAATCTCTAGTAAGACAGAAAGCTGACTCAGAGAGAACCACTGATGAGAGTGGATGGAAAAAGAATCCTGGCAGTGTCCCTGCTCCTCTGATCTTTGAGGTCACGTTAAACCCATGCCCTTCCTGATATTTTCCCACTCAGGTCAGTATAGTTCCTATTTTCTTCAAGGTAGTTTAGATTGGATTTCTGTTACTTTCAACCAAAGAAGCTCTTGCTTCGAAAATGTCCCTATGGCAGGTTCAAGATAGTGGCATGGGAGGATGCTGAGTTCACCTCCTCCCAAGAACATATCAAATGTACAGGTGTATTTAGAGCAATTCCTCCTGAGAGACAACTTAGAGCCAATTGAATAGCTTCTGCACAACAAACAAGAGAGATACCTCATAGAGAAGGTTGGGGAACCATGAAAACTCTCCGGGAACTGAGGGAAATATTCAGGACCAAAGGAACTGGTGAGCACCATTGCTTATGTTTTCCCTGAACTTGGATTACGGGCAGGAGCTCTATTGAGGTTTGGCCAACCTGCAGGGCTGATGTAGCATGTCCCCAGTCATCCCTCCCAGAACTAAGTCTAGGAGGAGGAGAGATCCATAGTGCACGTACATGGGGTCCCTCTACTCAGAGACTGATCCAGTGGGTAGGCAGGGCACTGCTGCGTGCACCCACTGGGCTGCATGTGCATGTGGAACTCCCCTGCTTGGAGAAAGTGTGAAATTAGCAAAACGCTATGGTACTACATGAAGGGCTGCCTGGTCAGGAGAGAGTGTGGAGCTGGTAGGTTGCTGCCATGTTTGCACACCAGGCAGCCCCACCCACACTGGGCAACCCCACCTGAAGCAGAAGGACAAGGAAGCATGAACACACCAAGCTGCCCTGTCTGGAAACCATTCCTGGCCAGGCAGCACACCAGGTACTGCAGGCACCTGCCCCAACTACAAAACCATCAGAACACAGTCTCCACAGAAGCCACTTTTTGAAGATTTGGAGCAATAGCTGTTTCATCTAACTCATAGGAACAAACACAGAAAGTCAAACAAAATGGGGAGACAGAAGAATATGTCCTACATGAAGGAACACACACACACACACACACACACACACACACCATGGAGAAACAGAGATAAGTAATTTGCCTGATAAAGAATTTAAAGCAATGGTCTTAAGGGTGCTAAACAAAATAGAGAATAGAATAAAGTCAGAAAGCACTTGAACAAAGAGTTATAAAATGTAATAAAGAGCCAATCAGAAATAAAGAATACAACTATTGAGATGAAGAATACATTTGAAGGAATTGACAGCAGATTAGTTAATACAGAAGAATGGATTCATGATCTGGAAGACAGAATAGTGACAATCACCCACTTGGAAAGCAGTAATAAAAGAACTCTTAATAAGCAAAAGCTCAGGACCAGAGAACTTCACAGGTGAATTCTATCAAACATTTATTTTATTTTATTTTTTTAAAGATTTTATTGGGGAATTGGGGGAGGGGGACAGCGTTGGGGAATTGGGGAAGGGGAACAGACAAGTTGCTGTCCTTTTTGTTCTTCAGCCTAGTTGTGGAGGACGTCGCTTCACTGGCCCATGTTGGTATTATCATTACATTCTTCCCAGGTGAGGCAGTTGCTCACCCACCATTGGATGGCTGCTAATGGTGGCTCATGGCAGCTCACAAAAGCTCACAAAAGCTCATGCCCACTGCCAACCAGCTCCACTGTAGCCTACGCTGTCGCCGGGGACTCACGGCAGCCCAGCTCCAGGTCAAGCTGTTGTTCACCATCTTAGCTGTAGAGGGCGCAGCATCACTGGTCCTCATGTGGGATCTGAATTGGGGCCCTGCTGCTCAGAGCTGGCATCCCAAGCCAACTCCTAACTAACGCACCACTTGGCTGGCCCCTATCAAACATTTAAAGAAGAATTAGTGCCTATCCTTCCTAAACTATTTCCAAAAAGTTGAAGGGAGGGAACAGCTTCAAACTCATACTACAATGCCAGAATTACCCTGATACTAAAATCAGACAAAGACACACACATACAGAGAGAGAGAGAGAGAGAGAGAGAGAGAGAGAGAGAGAGAGAGAGAGAGAGAGAGAGAGAGAGAGAGA
>NW_017731376.1:3572731-3594997 GCF_001890085.2 Hipposideros armiger | reverse complement strand
AGAGAGAGAGAGAGAGAGAGAGAGAGAGGGAGAGAGAAAATGAATTACAGGCCAATATCCCTGATGAACATAGATGCAATAATTCTTAATAAAATACTAGCAAATGTAATTCAACAATGTAAGACATTGAAGCAAGAAACTAAAGAGGACACAAATCAATTGAAAGATATACTGGGGTCTTGGATTGAAAGGATTAATATTATTAAAGTGACCATACTACCCAAAGCAATCTATAGATTCAATGCAATCCCTATCAAAATACCAATGGAATTCTCAGAACTAGAACAAAGAATCCTAAAATTTATATGGAATCACAAAAGAACATGAATAGCCAAAGCAATCCTGAGAAAGAAGAAAGAAGCTGAAAGTATCATGCTTTTTTATTTCAAATTATATTACAAAGCTATAATAATCAAAACATATTGGCATACTGGCATAAAAATAGATACATAGATCAATGGTGCAGAATAAAGAGTCCAGAAGTAAACCCTCATGTATCTGTAACAAAGTAGGCAAGAATATACAATAGAGAAATGACAGCCTATTTAACATGTGGTGTTGGGGAAAGTGGACAGATACGTGCAAAAAATGAAAAAAAAAAAAAAAAAAGAACCCGGGCCACTCTGTTACACCACATGCAAAAATAAACTCAAAATGGATTAAAGACTTAAATGTAAGAACTGAAATCATAAAACTCCTAGAAGAAAACATAGGTAGTAAACTACTTGACATCAGTCTTAGCGATATCTTTTTGGATATGTCCCCTTGAGCAAGGGAAACAAAAACAAAAATAAATTAACAGGACTTCATCAAACTGAAAAGCTTCTGTACAGCAAAGGAAGCTATCAACAAAAAAGAAAGACAACCTTGTGAATGGGAGAATATATTTGCAAATGATATATTGGATAAAAGGTTGATATCCAAAATGTGTAAGGAACTCATACAACTCAATAACAACAACAACAACAATAAAAAATCCAATAAAAAAAATGGGCAAAAGACATGAATAGACATTTCTCCAAAGAAGACATACAGATGGCCAACAGACATATGAAAAGGTGCTCAAGAGCACTAATTAGAGAAATGCAAATCAAAACCACAATGTGATACCGCCTTAGACCAGTCAGAACGACAATTATCTAAAAGTCAGCAACTAACATGTGTTGGAGAAGATGTGGAGAAAAGGGTGCTCTCGTGCACTGTTGGTGAGACTGCCAATTAGTGTAGCCACTATGGAAAAAATATGGCGATTCCTCATACTAAAAATAGATCTACTATATGACCCAGCTATTCCATTCTGGGTATTTATCTGAAGAAAACAAAAAACACTAATTCGAAAAGATATATGCACCCCTATGTTCACAGCAGCATTATTTACAATAGCCACAAAATGGAAGCCACTTAGGTGTCCAACCATGGATAAATGGATAAAGAAGATGTGGTACATATATACAATGGGATATTACTCAGCAATAAAAAAGAATGAAATCTTGCCATTTGCTGCAACATGGATGGACCTAGAGGGTATTATGCTAAGTGAAATAAGGCAGACAGAAAAAGACAAACATTGCATGGTTTCACTTATATCTTAAAAAAAAAGAACAAACAAAACAAAACAAAAAAACAGACTCATAGAAATAGAGATCAAGCTAATGGTTGCTTGAGGCGAGGGCCTTGGGGGGGTAGGTGAAAAAGGTAAAGGGGAGCATAGTAAATATTGTGATAAGTTTGCACGGTGACAGATGATTACTAGAGTTAGTGTGGTGATCACATTTAAGGTATACAAATGTCTAATCACTATATTGTACATCTGAAACTAATGTAATATTGTATACCAAGTATACTTAAATTTTAAAAAGTCCCCTCCCACACCCGCATAAATAGTCTTCTCCCCTGAGGAGAGCAGAAGAGAGTGTAATTGGAGCCATGATTTGAGATAAGCTTTTGGGATCCTGGAGTTTTCAGTATAAGTAAAAAAATACCTTCTAGTGGCCCCCTGCTAACACTTTCTGTTATGTATTGAGGGGGTGAAGGAGAGTTGTGTACATAAATACACACACACACACACACACACACATACACACACACACACACAGACACACGCACATACCTGTTAAGCTTTTTTATTTTTTTGCCAACACAATAATATTTATTGAAGATCTATTATATTTCAGGCACTTTCACAATCATCTGTCCTGCATTATTAGTCCAAGAAACTAGATTTTCAGACTGTTCTTAATTATAGATGAGATAATTCCTAAAAAATGTTAAATATTAGTCTTTACAGACTAGAAAAGTTACGAGCAAAGACTCTCATTCTGTGCACCTTTCTATACCTTCTTCAGGTTTCACCACCATTTGGATGTCTCTTTTGCTTTCATAATAAAAGTTTACCCCAAGAAACTTGAAATAAGATTTCAAATGAAAATGCTATTTTAGTATTACTGCTTAAATGACTTGTTTCTAAAAATATTTTGAGAAAGATTATAAAACATGAACAAAAAATCCAAATCAAACTATAATTAAATAGCGTGACTTGCCTCGAAATCCTAGCCTTATTCATATAAGTTTGTGTCCTCCAAAGAAGCGGACTGAAACAAGTCAGCCCAAATCTATATAAACAGACTTAAGTTCAGGGGAGCTGCAGTGTTAAAGGCATTAATTCCACCTTTGATTGTTACTTTGAAACTTGGACAAGTAGTATTTGTCCAGTAATTTCTCATGTGTTTTTTTCTCCCTTGGTCTTCCTCAGGGAAAATGGTTACAACAGCTTAGAGCTCCCTTCTGAAGAAATTTCCACACTGGCAAAGGCACCAACTTTTAACTTTCACAGTGGGTGGTCTGACACAGAAATTCCCCTGTGGCTGAGAATCTGGAGCCTGGCTGGGCCTCCCTTTAGCTGCAGTATTTAAACATTTTTATATGTAATTTAAGATGGGAACTTTAGAATTAAAAATAAGGTAATTAGATTTTTTCCATTAGAAAATTGTAAGGAATTTCCAGCATATTCTGTAAAGACTATAAGTCTATGTTAAAAAATTTCTTCTTGTTCACTTGAAAAAAATGTAATGTCTTGATTTCTTACTTCGCTCTTCCATTTTTATCCTACCTTCCTTACTCTTCTAAAGTTTCTTTCTTAAATGTTAACTGTAAATGTATATTTAAATGTAAGTCATAATATGTTTTTGTTTTCCAAATCATTTATTTAATAAAAAGTTACTGAATACTATTGCAAGATTCTGTGCTAAGAACGATAGAGGATAATAATATTTTACTAAAATAAGTTTTTTATACTCAATACCTCATTTTAAGTATGACAACCAATCAATGAAATAGGCACTACTTTCCCATTTTATAGATGAGGAAACTGAGGTGTCAAGAGAGTAATTAATTTGCCCAAGACCATTTAACTAGAAAATGGTAAAACTGAATTTAAATCTGGGATTGTTTGACATCCAAAGGTTTTTCTCTTAAACACATGATGCTGTGTTCCTCCTACTCAGCACCCCAATCACCTGCAGTGATGTGGAAACTAGCAAATGTATCTAATAAAATGGATGATCTAGTTAAGAGATTTTCAGCCAGAGTGTTGAAATGCTGCTTGGTTTCTTCTTGCTGTTTATAGTAAAATGTGAGAGGGAGGAAGATAATCTAAAGGATGAGTTGTTAAACCAAAAGAAGCCAAGACTTGTAAATCTTGAAAATTGTCAGCCTCTCAAGATAGGAAACAATGCTAAAACAGAGAAATAACTTCTGTGCAAAGATCAAATCCAGGCACTGCCAGGTAATCATAGTATAAAAATGAAGTTCAGAGGCAGCCAGTTAGCTCAAGTGGTTAGAGTGCAGGCTCATAACACCAAGGTTGCCAGTTTGATTCCCACATGGGTCAAGGAGCTGCACCCTCCACAACTAGATTGAAGACAACTACTTGACTTGGAACTGATGGGTCCTGGAAAAAAACGCCCTCCACAACTAGACTGAAACAACTGCTTGACTTGGAGCTGATGGGTCCTGGGAAAACACACTGTTCCCTAATAAAATTTCTAAAAAAAAAAAAAAAAGTTCAGGGCATGGTTGTAATTCCTTTGCTAAAACCTTACAAAGATCTAATGTTGTGACTCAGCGAGCCATTTAATCATATGCTAGAGCTTCTAGGAATCTTAAGGGTACTATCTCTCAGTAATCTCAGCAGAAACCCTAAGTAGTAAAGGGCTTATCTCAAACAGATTTGTAGGGGTGGGTTTTTCCCTATGTAGTAAACTCCAGTTAGATTCACAAGAGACCCACAAATTTTTTAAGAGTATTTAATTATTAGAAACACCAGTTTCTAAGTTGGTGTTGGACAGAAAGGAACAGAGATTGAACAAAAGGAAAAGGGGCCTTTGGACCTGAAAACTTCTACCAGCAGGAACTAGACTGAGAAAACTACACAGCTGCAAACCTAGGGTGCCTTTCATGGAAAAATATGAGTTGACTCAGAAGGCAGAACAAAGACCCTGAAGGTAATAGTCAAGAGTCATGGAAAATCATTCCCAGGAAGCAGTAGGAATAAGTTCTAGTGAAAGCACATCCAATATTTGTCATGTCATGTTATGAGGATACTCAAGCAGCCCTCAGGACAGGTCAGTATGGTAAGAAACTGAGCCAGCACGAACCTGATGGCCATGTAAGTGATCTATCTTAGAAGAAGATCTTCCTGCCCCAGCCAGACTTTTAGAGGATTGTAGCCCTAGCTGAGATTTTAACTGTAACTTCATGAGAGACACTACACCAAAACCACCCAACTAAGCCTCTCCCAAATTCTTGAGCCACAGAAATTGTGTAAGGCAATAAATGTTTGTGGTTTTCAGCTACTAAATTTGGAGGAAATTTTTTATGCAGCAACAGATAACTAATACAGTGAATTACAACCTCAATATGAGGCAATGGGATGAAATGACTACTTAAAAATGTTATGTCCTGGGTCCTGCCGAGTGGCTCAGTTGGTTAAGAGCTCACTCAAGAGTGTGAGCTCTGAGCAACAGCGGCTCGATGCCCGGCCTGAGCTGAGCTGCCGCTGAGCTGCCAACAGGTGGCAGGATGGCTCAGCTAAAAAAAAAATGTTATGTGCTTTTTCACTTCATCATTTCAATAAAGGTTCTTTATTAACTATGGTAACAGTCCATTTGTAGATTTACATCAATTTAAGATATTGTATATAGCTTGAGTCATATACTTTGAAAGACATTGGCAAAGACATTGAGAGCACTAAAGGACTATCAGGATAGTGAAGAATTAACAAAATATAACACGAAGAGTGCATGAGAACTGGTGATATTTAACCTTGACTACTCAAGGCTTAGGGGTGACATGGCATCTGTACATGTGTTTAGAGAAACAGAACAAGAAAGACGTAATAGAATATCCTGTATATCTTGTGTTCCTTCAAAGGGGAGAAAAAGAAAAAGGCTAATAAAAGTTACTAGGATAATTTATAAGATTTTATGTCAACTTGTATATCACAAAGCACAAAAAAGGTAAGCATAAATCATTTTCTCCACTGGGAATTATTTAATTATCTATTGTTTGAGGTTCATCTAGAGGGTCCATTATGTGCCATACATGCAAGTTTTAACCTTGCAAACAGCTAACTAAGCAAAGTCATATAATTGTTGAAAGCAGAGCCAGCAAAAGAACTATTAACTCTAAAATCTCAAAGTAATACAATTTTGGGGGTCTCTTAGAGATATGTTACTTTTTCTTAAGTAATAAAAATAAAACTAGAAGAGTTGATATCCTCATCCTTGAAAATAGCTTAGGAATTATTATTAGGATATTTGCAATTATAAAATCAATAATATACCTGTAACACTTTATTTATTAGATAATTTTGTCTAATGCAATATTTCTTTAAACAGAAATGTGCAAAAAAACGCCATAGTCTTTTACCAGTTGTCTCTGAAGTTATAAAAGAATCCTTTCTTTATTTTACCATCTATAAATTATTATAATATTTATGTAGAGCATATATAAATGTTATGCAAACATTGATTTCTTATCTATTTTACATTGAAGATGAAGATCCTGATAAGTGTGAAATATTTTGCAAAAGTATTTTCATTTTTCAAATTAAGACTAATCATATTTTTACTAGAATAATGTATATTAAAATTGCCAATTGTAAGTCTGAAGTAAACATTTTTTTGACGTTACACAGGCTCAGTGTTCTGAGCTCTTCCCCAAGAATGTAAAAGCCCATTCATTCTTAAATTGCTTTCTTAGAAAAACCTTATGTCAAGAACTTTTCTTATCATTGCTCCTCTAGGCTAAGGCTCCCAAGTTATTTTTCACCATCATTATTTTTATTTAATATTACCAGTAGAGATTAAGTAGAAAAATATATAAGGCAAAGTATTTATGAATATATCAACATTCAAACAAGGATACTTGCCTTTCAAAATCTTAGCTAACATGCCAAGATTTTCAGACTGTAGTTTGAAGTTCTTAAATTCTTTGCTTTATAACTGAGGAAGAATGTCTGCTTTTTCATGTCTCACAAAATATGTTCCTAGCCTGTGAGTCTCCACTAGTCCCTGGGATCCACTGGGACTAACATTTATAAACTGCAAATACACAAAAAGCCAAGGGGCAAGGCTTTCCAAATAGATATAAATTGGTTTTCCTTGTGGAGTGAGGTAATCTTAATTATCATTAAGGCAAATGGAGAACACTCGTTTTCAACGTATATTCAACTCAGTTTCTTTAAAAGCTAAATTGGTCTGGGTTTAGAATCTGGAAAATTTCTAAGACGGCATATTTCTGGTCATAACAGGAGTACCCACTTCTCATATTGGATTGCTATTTATTGTGAAAATGTCAAATATTTAAAATACTAAAAAAAAATAATGTATTTAGTTTCCTTCTTAGAAAGGATGAGGGCTTTTTAATTCTAAAGCCACTCTTAAACTAACTGTATTTGATTATTTAGTTTTCCGATTATAGCATAAACTAAGTAAAACATTGCCAGAATGTCTTTTAATAGGGAGTTTAATTTTTTTATTGCTATGTATTTATTTTCTATAATGGGAGCTAACCTCATATAATTTTAAAGGAAAATAAAAATTTAAATGTAGAATGAATGAATTTCTATTTTCTCAACTGTCTCTACAAGTTATATGCCAATATCAAAATATCTAATTGTTTGGTATGTAGGATATTTACGAAAGTTTAATATTCTTTTTCTTTAAGTCATAGTTTAAAGCAAGTTTTCACAGTGTTTGACTTCAAAGAAAGTTAGTCCATACACAACTTGTGTAATCCTTAGCCCTAATATATTTCAATTATGGTTTTTCTTTTGTAGCTCTGATATTCACACTTTAATTCATAGAATAACATTTGAAATGGTACTAACAATGCAACAAAGGCTATGCAGCTTCATATTTTAGAATACAATTTCATAGAACTTGGATATATTATTATATTTTATAAAAGCCTTTGGTTAATTCAGTACATTATAACACTGCAGTGATATATACTATTTTAGATGGTGTAATAGGAATGAAGAGGGATTCAGTGTGGAATACACTGATCATTACCAAAGATTCAAAGGTCACCTATCCTCTTTCTTCATTCTTAAGTAAAAATAGGATCAAAACTATCACTTCAATGGCACAAATACTCAGATTGCATTCATTTGAAAAGTGTTTTAAGGAAAAGAGTTTGGAGAATGCAGTTTGGAGAACACCTGGCCCATCAACATACAAATAAATAGTAGTAAATACTTGACTCAGAGCTGCCAGGATTGATCATTTATATTCTAGGCATGTCTCATATACTGGAAGACTCTAGAACTTTTCTTTAAACTCTGAGCTCCTATGATGGTTTCCTATTGATTAAAGAAAAGTAGAAATGTCCCTCTTTTCAGTAAAGAATTTGAGAAATCTTTTAAAATCATAATATTAAAAAAATAAATGTAATTAAATTATTAAGGAAGATTTTCTTTAGAGAAGATCACTAAATTGTGGGCTAAAATGGATCTTATTTATCTTTACATCTTCAGATCCCAACAGTATTCAGCCTCAGGTAGAAATCCACTAAACATGTATTGAATGAATTATATCATGAATAAAATTAAGCTATCATTTAAAATGCAGCATCTTTGGTATTGTAAAATTTGAGATTAATTCAATGATAATAAGTCAAAGTTTATTTTGTTTTCAAAGGCCAAATCTATATCATTAAACATTAACATTTAACAAGTGATCAAACCTTAATACAATTAGGGACACTTGTATAAATAGTATTTATTAAATTCATATTAATTTTTGCTTAAAAATATTTTTCTGGCTAAGATCCTAAGTATTAAATAAATCAAATAGGATGCAAATCTAAATGAATTGTTGAGGTTAAGCGACCAACAGCTAAAACCCAGAAATGTATAGCAGAAATGTGAACAGGTCTGAACATCTGTCACTTATGTTACTAACTAGAATAAGTATCTTTATTCAATTGAATCTGGAGTTTATTTGCATTTATATCAGACACTGGAAATCTAGCTATTGTTACTGTGATTGTTGTTGAACTTTTGATGGATTAGATGCTGTGTCAATTTTAGTAGGCAGTGATTTCTTGTCTAAAACTACAAATGTGTGAAAATTAAAACAAAATGGAAATGCTGGTAGATGTTCAGCTTGAGTATTACTACCTTGGACTTATTCGATCCTGTGTTTTCAAGCTCTCTTTTCTCCTCAGATGCTTTAAAGAAAACCTCTAAACAAATCTTGAAATGACAATACATCTCTGAGATCTTTCCTATGAATTCTGCATATTTTTATTCTCAAATTATGTTAATGTCCAGATCCACGGACTACTAAATATATAGAGCTAACTACAGTAATACTAATACTAAAAAGAATTGCTCCCTCTAGTGAATTCACAATATTACTTCACTTTTTAACATTGCTGCACTAAGTAATTTGATAAATGATACAAATGACGATGACTATCAGGTTGATGATAATGGTCTGATTTACTTTTGTGATATTACATTTTAATATTTTCTGAGCTTGAGTATAAGGAAGTTTCATAATGATTGATTAGAGCTGCTAGTGTGCTATTTTAGAACACTACATTTAAAAGCCCTGCATTGGAAAAATAATTTATTTCTAAAACTCTTCAGATTACTTCTGAAACCCATTTGGTACCATGTTATTTTGAGGGCTATGGCTATGTTGACATTAGCAAAGTAAAGGGGTGGGGGTAGGGGTTGTAATAAAAGCAATTGTCCTGATAATTAAAAATGTTATGGTGGGAACAAGTTTATCTGTAAATTTAATTTTAGATATAATGGCTGTCTTTGCTCTGGTTACCATATATCTCGGAAGAATTAGACATTATCAACCTTACTCCTTTTTCCCAGTCAGAAATGCTGTGCAACTAATGGTACATAAAAAAACATTTCAAATTCTTCTCAAGTTTTATTTAAATTTCTATTACAATACCTGAATCCTGGGGGTGCCAAAAAAGTGCACACACATGACTTGTATTCATCTTTTATTATTGGTATATATTGAGTATTACAATTTTAATACAGTTTTCCCCTGTCTTAAAATGTGTATACATTTTTTCTTTTTTGGCACCATCTTTATAGTATAAAATACTGGGGCTCCTGTGAAAAGAAGAGCATTATTTACTTCCCAATTTGTTAATGCAGACCTGGTCTTAAAAGAATTCATTTTAAATCACAGGAAGGAGAAATTAAAATTGAGAAGTTGTACAGGTGATTATATTTATACAACAGATTAATTTAAATATGGCAATAATAACAGGACAAAACCAAAACGAAATCAATGAAGACACTCTCTCTTCCTTCAAAGCAGGATTCCATTTTCTGTGAAATTTAAATTATCTGAATAATTATTTCTGTACTCAATCACTTTGCCTGAATAGGCAAAGCCTTTCTACAACGTGATCTTCGTTAACATAGCAGTTGGCATGGGTTACCAATTCCATCAAGTTATTGTTTTTCTGTATCAATAATGATAGAGTAACTCCACCTTCCAAGTGCTCAGCAAATATTAATTCATTACTGTGGCACTCCTACGAGGAGGTAGGAAATTTTAATAAATAAAATATAATAAAATATAGTCTAGATTAATTTATTTTAAAGTACCTGTGAAAGACAAGCAGAGAAACTAAAAAAAAAAATTAAATGCCTGTATTAATTATGTGAAAGAAGGTAATATTGTTTTATGATTCACTCTCCCTTGAAGTAATTTCAGGAGGAACTCATGGGAGTGAAGGGGCCTGTCAAGGTTTAAATTTTTTTCTTTCCACTCTCCTTTCTCAAGTGAAGGAACAATTAGTATTTCTATGGAGACGTGACTAAGTCCAGGCAAGGGACAAGCTTGCTGGCACGTCCCCGCCTGCCAGCCTCCCCGGGTCCCCGTGTCCTGCCCCGCACGAGGGGCGCTACGTCCGCCCCACTCCGCCGTCCTCGGTGCACGTTTCGGGGATCTCGGGTCCGAGCCCAGGTAGGTCCTGTTCGGGGTTCCGGTCACCCCTGTCCCCAGGCTTCCTACTTCCCCTCCAAGATGGAGCGCGCCATTAATGAGAAGCCAGAAGCTCGGTCCTTGTCCTCTGGGCCTCTCTGAGCGCATGGCCGGCTCCCGGCTCTGGGGCGGAGCGCGCTCGGACCAGGCGGAGGACCCGCAGGAACGGCTGTCCGCACCCTGCGCGGAGGCGGGCGGGGAGATGCTGGGCGGCGGGGGCGGTCCGGGGGCGCGGAGGCGCGACCCCAGGGGACTGCTGAGAAAGAAGAGGAGCAAGCCACCTCTGGGGCTCCAGCGAACAGGCAAGGGTGTTCACACACTGGAAAGGCGCGCGAAGTTTGCAGCCCCACCATTCCACACCTTCCCAAATGGTGGCGCCAGATTAAAAGTGGAGGGAGGCGAGGATAGGTGAAACTCGGTGCGTGGCTTCTCGGGTGCAGTGACTTATATCTTATTCCGAGTCTCCCGTTTGTGTCACAGCTCTTAAGGACTTTCCCCAACTCCCTTGCACTTCCCTTTGTGGAAACTTAAAAAATAAAAAAAAAAGCCTGTCCCTGGATGTTCATAGAACTTTCTGGTTGTTCCTGTAGACGGTCTGTACTGTGAGCATCGTTTAGCTCCATCAGCAGCAGGGCTCACTGTAGGCGAGCCTTACATCCCAGCAGTACTTGTTGAGTTTTATCCACAGGTAACATCAGTGTGTTCGTAGAAATAATTGATGAGGAAGAACATTTTATGTATATATTCATCTTTGATTTCATAAATGGTTAAAAAACAAGGGTTTGGGTGAGTATACTAGAGGTCAGAGGAAGGAGAAACACAGGGGCATAAAACAAGAAAATATTCACTTGATGTATTCCCAGACTTTCTCTTGCACTGTTAGAAAAGGAGACCCGTTTTGGAAAGATGAAATGAGATTCAGATAAACTCACTTTCTCAGGTAAAGGAGATATTTCTGTTTTTCTCAGAGTATTTCTACTTTTGGTTACTCCTTATTCAGAGAGAGAGAAAAGCCTAAGTGAAAGCTGGACTTCTGTTCATCAACCCTATCTGTCTTCACTTAGGTTTTTGTCAGTATATTCTTTAAATACTCACCTCCTCTCCACAATTCAGATAATAGCTCGTTCAGTTGATAGCCTATCTGTCTACAAAGAATTTGAGGTGATTTTTAAAGCTAACATTGAAAAATACAAATAAATTAATATTAAGAACACTCAAGGTGTGCCCCTACGCATAATTGCCAAAGTTGATTAGCAAATTAGGCTCTGAGCTTCTTCAGTTTCCTTGGATGAAATGTACTATCTTCTCAGAGCAAATACAATCATGAGGTGCTCAATGACAGGGATATGTTCTGAAAAATGCATCGTTAGGCAATTTATCATTGTGCAAACATCAGAGTGTACTTAAACAACCTAAGTGATACAGTCTAATACAGCCTAATATACCTAATAATATATTTTATATAATAGCCCAGGCGTTGGCGAACTGCGGCTTGTGAGCCACATGCAGCTCTTTGGGTATGCGCCATCTCAAAAGTTTGCCAACCCCTGCTATAGCCTATTGCTCCTAGGCTACAAACCCGTACACCATGTTACTGTTCTGAATACCGTAGGCAATTGTAACACAATAAGTATTTGTGTATCTAAACATAGAAAGGTACAGTAAAAATATGGTATAAAAGATAAAAAATGGTACACCTATATTGGGCATTTACTATGAATGGAGCTTGCAGGACTAGAAGTTGCTCTGGATGGGTCAGTGAGTGAGTGGTGAGTGAATGCATGTAAAGGCCTAGGACATTGCTATACTACTGCTGTAGACTTTACCATTAGGCTACACTAAATTTATAAAACAACATGAGGTTAAATCAAGCACAAGAGAAAATGCTACAATCAAGAGACATGGTAAACATGAGATGTATGAGGCTGCTGCTGGTGTAAAATTGCATTACTGTTTTACAGCAAGCTTTCTTTTTTATGAGAAGAAAGAGTACACTTTAAAATAACAATAAAATGTATAGTAAATGAATGGTGGTTACCAGAGGGGGAAAATGGTGGGGGGAGGGGAAGATGGGTAAAGGGGATCAAATATATGGTAATGGAAGAAAACTAGACTTTGGATGGGGAGCACAAAATGGAGTACACCGATGTCAAATTCTAATCTTGTATACCTGAAGATTATATAATGTTATTGACCAATGTTTCTTCAATAAATATAATTTTTAAAAAATTAAGAAAAATATATAGTATAGTAAACACATAAACCAGCAGCAGTTACTTCTTATTATCAAGTATTATATACTGTACATTAAGTGTATGTGCTATACTTTTTTTTGTTTTAATTTTATTGGGGAACAGTGAGTTTTTCTAGGACCTAACAGCTCCAAGTCAAGTATTATTTCAATCTAGTTGTGGAGGGCGCAACTCAGTGGCCCATATGGGAATCGAACCAGCAACCTTGGTGTTATGAGCACTGCGCTCTAACCAACTGAGCTAACTGGTCGCCCCTGTGCTATACTTTTATATGACTGACAGCACAGTAGGTTTGTTTACACCAGCATCACCACAAACATGCAAGTATTGTGTTGCACTATGACTTTAAGGCAGCTATGACATCATTAGGTGATAGGAAAATTTCATCTCTATTATAATCTTATGGGACCACCATCATATATGCGGTCCATTATTGACCAAAAGGTCATTATGGGGCACACAGGTGTAGTAAAAAAAAAAAATAGAAGGCATTCTGATTTCTGTAAGACACTTTGTAAAATCCTTAACCTGCCACTAGAGGCTGTTCTTATTTATTTATTTATTTATTTTTTGGGCTGCTCTTAATTCTTAATATATGAGCACTAATCTAGTAAAAAGAGCTTTTTTTTTTTCCCTATAGCCAGTAAGGAACTGGAAATTACTTTGGAAATTGCGTTGCTCTGCTAGTCACATTTTGAGGTCCCTCCCCCCACTAACAGTCCTTTCCTTTATTTATTTATTATGATTATTATTAGTTCATATCAGTTCTGTTTGATGTTTTGTTGATGGTCTCCAAACAGAAGATGAAGGCGCATGTACTTTTGGCTTATGCTTTTGTGTTTCAGCACTGTATGTAGGTCTAGGGTGTTTTTGGTTGCTGTTACTGAGTTTCCATTTTTGCAATTAAAAAGAAAATCTTTTATTACTTATTATGGCACAATTCATGACCAAAATGCATTGTGTCTATCATTTTTTGTATTAATCTCTATAGTGAATTAAATGGCTGTTCTCTTTTACCCACTGTCTTTTTAATAAAATAAGGGTAATTCAAAAAGGACTTTTCAAATAAGCAAGATATAATTAGATCTCAAATAAGCAAATACTGAATAAGTACAGGGTGAATACTTATGAAAGTTTCTAACAGCCGATAGAGGCCTTATCCCTTATGAAAAGAATATTGCATTCAAAATATTTTAATTTCTGACAAGTGATACCCACCCCTTAAGTGTTGGATGGCAAAGTATTAATCTGCAACATGAGACTTAAAGTAAGCATTCCACCGTCTACATAATATAAAAGACCTGCCCTTTTTGATTTTCAGGTCTCTCTTTTTTTTTTAAAGATTTTATTGGGGAATTGGGGGAGGGGAACAGCGTCAGGGAATCGGGGAAGGGGAACAGACAAGTTGCTGTCCTTTTGTTCTTCAGTCTAGTTGTTCAGGATGTTGCTTCACTGGCCCATGTTGGTATTATCATTGTGCTCTTCCCAGGTGAGGCAGTCGCTCCCATGACAGCCGCTTACGGTAGCTTATTGCAGCCTACTGCAGCAGGGACTGCAGCCTACGCCGTCGCCAGCAACTCACAGCAGCCCAGCTCCAGGTTGAGCTGTTGTTCACCATCTTAGCTGTTGAGGGCGCAGCGTCATTGGCTCTAATGTGGGATCCGAACCGGGGCCCTACTGCTCAGAGTGGGTGTCCCAAGCCGACTCTTAACCAACGCGCCACTCGGCTGGCCTTTCAGGTCTCATTTTAACTTAAAAGGGGACACATTTTAACATTTATTGAGCTCCTGCTATGTGCCAATTACTGTGTTAGTTGTTTTATGTATAATTATCTCATTTTATCCTTACAGCAGTCTCATAAAGCAGATAGCACCTTTTTTAAATGAGGAAATAGGCTTAGTGAAGTTAAAAGTAACTTATTTAGGATCCAACAGCTATCAAAGGGTGAAGCTGAGATCAGACCTGGTCTGGTTGATGCCCTACCCTTTCTAATGCATCACACTTGAAGAATTTAGCAAGAACAAGGAATCATTGATATGTTTGATAAATAGTTATTGTATTTCATTTTCATCAGCTAAATTCCATACTTAGTCACAGTTCCTTAGTTTTTATCTAATGTCCTTTACCTGTTCCAGGATCCCATCCATGTTACTACATGACATTTAATCATCATGTGTCCTTAGGCTCCTCTTGATTGTAACAATTTCTCAGACTTTCATTGTTTTTGATGACTTTGACAGTTTTGAGCACTGGTCAAGTATTTTGTAAAATGTTCCTCAGTTGCAATTTGTCTGATGTTTTTCTCATGCTTAGACTGGGGTTATAGGTTTTTGGAGGATGGCTACAGAGGTGAAGTGTGATTTCATCATGTATGTACCCATGTCAAGGGTACATACTATCAGTATGGTTTATCATTGATGTTGACCAGGAACACCTGGCTGAGATAGTGTTTGTCAGGTTCTCCATTTCAGAGTTGCCTTTTTTTTTTTTAATCCCTTTCCATGTGGTATTCTATGGAAGAAAATCATTGTGCAGCCTGTATTTGAGATGGGGGGGCTGTGTTCCACCTCCTTGAGGGTGGAGTATCTACATTAATCATGTGGACTTCTGCACAGGAGATTTGTGTACTCAACCTCCTTTATTAATTTACTTAACCGTTCATTTAGATTAGTGTGACTCATGGGTGTTTATTTTATACTTTGGGCTATAATTCAGTACTACTTCATTTATCAAATTAGTCCAGCGTTGGCCACTGCGAGCTCTTTCAGTTGGCTCCTGTGGCCCTCTGACATATCTTCATGATTGTGAGGTTCTTGTTTTGCTTTGTTTTTGAGCACTTCCTTATTTTTTGGTGCTATAAGATGATCCAGGCTCAACTTGTATATTTCCAGCCCCAGTCCTAAGGAGCCATTTTCCCAAGGAGTCCTGATGTTCTCTATTGAAGAATATGTAAGAAATGGGTGCTAAACGTGCTCAATACTGCTGTGTCGTTGCTTCTAGTTTTTGTCAGTGATCTCTCTATATACATGTATCTATAAATATCTCCGTGTGTAACCATGTGTGACTATATTAAAGTAGGCATGAGCTCATACTGATGCCTCAAACTCGAATCCATTACTATATGGATTATTCTAGCCTCCTTCCCTTGCTTATCTCTAACCTTCCATTCCAATAGGGCAAAACCTGGCTCCCGTCATCTGCTACCCATTTGCTTAATTGTTCAATACTACCATATGTGTATAGCGGTATTAGAATTGTTAACCAGAACTTCTTTGCAGAAAACTCTTATCAATTGAAGTGCAGTGCTTTATGTACCATTTCTCTGCCCTTACTCTTATAAACCCCACTAGTTTTCACAGTTACAGAGGTCAGCACCTTTCTCTCCACCCCATTCAGTGAGGTGGTAAATAAATTTGTAATAAGTTGTTTTGGTCATACTCTTTATTCTGAGTTCCCTGACTCCTAAATTATTTTTTTTTCTAATTTTCACATATTAATGTTTCTTCTTTGTGCTGTAAAATTCAATGGTTTTGACAAATGCAAGAGGTTGGACTTTAGATATAGACTTTGGAGGCATACCTATACACATGACAGTTAAAGCCACACAGGCATGGAGACCTAGGGATAGCACGTGGAATGAAAAACAGGAGGAAGGAGCACAGAATACAATATTTAAAGGTGAAGTGGAAGAAGAGAAACCTGAAAAAAAGAAATAAGAGTGGTCAGAGATGTATGAGAGACAGCTCTAAAGAGACGAGGGGAGGAAAACATCAAGAAGGAGAGTGTTAAAAGTTGTGTTCCCCCCAAGTTCATACATTGAAGTCCTAGCCCTTCATACCTCAGAACATGACTTTATTTGGAGATAGAGTCTTTGCAGAGGTAATCACGTTACAGTGAGATCATCAGGATAGGCCCTGATCTAATATGACTGGTGTCCTTATAAAAAGGGGAAATTTGGACATAGAGAGACACATACAGGGAGAGTGCTGTGTGAACATGAGGATAGCCATCTAAGCCATGGACAGACAATTGGAACAGATCCTTCTTCCACAGCCCTCTGAAGTAAACAACCCTACAGGCACTGATTTAGATGTTTAGCCTTCAGAACTGTGAGACAATAAATTTCTGTTGTGTAAACCACCCCGTTTGTAATGTTTGTTATGGCAGTGTTAGCAAACTGTTACAGGAGTGGTCCGTTATCTTGGTTAATGATTGTTCAGTGAAGAGAAGAAATGAAAAATTCCCCACTGACTTAGTGATTAATAAGTCAGTGATATTTTAGCAAGAACCACTTCAGATGCAGAAATCATATTGTGCTGGATTGAGGAGGAAATAGGAGGTGACCAAGTTGAGACTAATCATAGATTTTTGCTTTAAATAAACTTGGTGATGTGGAGAAGAAAGGTAATTTGTTAAGGCTCTTGTCACTTAAGTCTTCCTGCATAATTGTACTTGATTCTGTTGCTACTTCTATCCACCTTGCATTAAAAAAAATCAAATTAGTATTTTCAAGTCTTTATTTTCAGTATATTACTTATCTATTCAAAACATTTTAGTGTTTGTGTTAGGGCGTCGTGAAATTTGATGAGTGAAGCAGAGTGCTGGATAGGGAGTTACGATCCAACAACAGACCACAAGAGAAATTGAAATAGAGAAGTTTGTTACTCAGAGGTCCTGGCAGAGGATGTGTCACACTGGGAAGGGTAACAAAGGGAGGTCAAGGGAGAGTGAAGACAGAGAGAGAGGCAAGTCATGGGGAACATGCTTTTGTTGGGTCCATGGGTAGAGTGCTTTGGGGTTGGTTCCCTGGCTAAGGTGGAATTGGTTAACTCAAACTAAAATTGGTAAGCTCCACAGGGGTCTTACCTAAAGAGTACCCAAGGAGAGAGTCCTGGGAGGCAGGGGAGACTGTTGATCACAAGGGTTGTTGAGAAGTCATATCAGGAACTTACATTTACCTGTGACTGCAGGCTGTTATTTAGGGCATGCACTTGCATGAGGGGGCTAGTGTCAGATTAAGGCTCCCACAGGCAATTTGGCCTAACAAAATGGATGCCAAGGCAGCAATACCATGGAGTAGCTTATCTAAATACTCTTGTCAGTTTCCTTAATTGCCTATAGGGTAAAAACCTCAAGTTAATTTTCAAGAATTCACATATTCTGGACCCTACTGGGTCAGTTCAGATTTGCTTTTCACCGTTGTGGTCCTACATTCTGATTCTATTGATAGTCCCTCACTCTTTCCTACATATAACCAATTTATTAAAAACTCTAGCCTTTTCCCTCCTTTGTTGTATCCCTATAGCTGTATGTTACTAATTCTTCAAGGTAAAGTTTAAGGACTTGGCCAGCTCTTCAAATTACTGTTTAAGGCCAACTTCTGTTCTTAAGATATCAGTTGAAAACTAACAACTTATTTTTATTTACCATTATATATTTAAAGATGCATTTTCAGAGACAAATAGTAGAAAACTGGGACTATTTCCAAATAATGCTAGTCAAATCCTGCCTTTCTCTAAAAACCCCATATGATACATTAGTTAAGTGATGTGGTTCAGCAAATATAGCTTTGTGCAGCCCGGGGAAGGACTCCATATTGGTGCTGAGTTTCAGTACACCAATAATCTGTATACCTCCTTGCCACCAGCTGAATTCTCGGCCACCTGAGAGATAAAGAGTTATTACCAATAAAGACTAGGTTGGAGGACATAGTTTCGGTGTGCAATAATAATAATGAACCCAAATAATTAGGTAGGCTCACCACCCTGTCACAGCCCCCTGGCAACTTCATACCCACTTCCCTTCTCCACGGGAGACTCTATGGCTAAGTTTGCTTTATTGCTGAAAGCAGATCAGAACATACGCTTTCTGAACAGGTAGACTTCTGGAAGAGGAAAGAAAGGGAGGATTGAATCATGTATGCCAAGTTCCTGCTCCTAAATATGATGGGAGAAGTGAGTAAGTGGCAGTACTTTACTCTGTTAGAAGGTACTTCCACACGGAAGGACACATTAAGAGTTGGAAATAAATTCACTCATAATAGTTGGGGAGAAAGAAAAGGAAGGATTCCTGCCAGGCAAGTTACCTAGGGATTCATAACACTTGCATCAATATTCTGGAAAACTTCAAGGAGGAGTCTTTCTTTTGTACCATCTCTGAAATAACCCAAAGATCACCCTAATTCTTTTTTAGGGGCTTTAAAAAATTTTATTAAATTTACTGGGGTGACATTGGTTAATAAAATTATGTAGGTTTCAGGTTTACAATTCTATAATACATCATTTGTATATTGCATTTTGTGTGCACCTTTCAAAGCCTATTCTTTATATAGAAAACCCTAAAGACTTTGCAATAAAACTATTAGAAAAAATAAACAAATACAGTAAAGTTGAAGGATACAAAATCATTGTACTAAAGTTCCTTCCTCCTATATACTAACAATGAAATTTCAGAAAAAGGAATGAAAAAAATAAGTTTCTTTTGCAAATGCAATAAGAAGAATGAAATACCTAGGAATAAACTTAACAAAATATGTGAAGGACCTATACACTGAAAACTAGAAGATGTTATTTAAAGAAACTGAAGAAGACAAAGAAATGGAAAGATATTCCATGTTCATGAATTGGAAGAATCGACACCTTAATTCTTGAGTTTACTTTGTAGATAGCTGCACCCTTGAGTTAATATTCATAATTTCCTGTTATTGACAGTGTATGGTTTGGAAAATATTGGGACCTGACAAAACAAGGCATAACTAAAACTATGACCATATTGTGTGAAATTAGTATTTATATCATGTATACTTAAATCTTTTCCTTATTGTCTGAAAATAGAGAACCGTCTCACCCGATACCATCATGAAATATGAAAATAAAAATATCCATCTGAGAAAATCTAAGCATGGCAATCAGAACCAGGATTTAGGGTAGATTCTGGGGCACAGTTACATGAAACATGAATTTGGTGAATGAGGTTAAAAGATCAGATCTTAGTTGACCACTGAGATTCTTCTCAGCTTTATAATTCAAGGCCAACCCCGTAAGTGTTGTAGATCCCATGTTGCTATGTACTCTTATTTTATGACTTCACATTTGATTTCAAAAGTATAAGCTAGACTTTGAAACTTTATGTACAGTCATTGACTAATACTAGCTGGATACGGGGTGTAGTCTATCACTTTATTTTTATTAAATTTATTTGGGTGAAATTGGTTAGTAAACTTACATGATTTCAAGGGTACAATTCTATAATACATCATCTATATATTGCACTGTGTGTTCACCACTCAAAGTCAATTCTACTTCCATCATCATGTATTTGACCCCCTTTACCAACTTCTACCACCCCCCTTACCCTCTGGTAACCACTAAACTATTGTCGGGCTCTATGAGTTTTTGTCTTGTTCATTTGTTGCTTTCAGTTTTATATGCCACATATGAGTGAAATCATATGGTTCTTGACTTTTTCTGCCTGACTTATTTCGCTTAGTATGATAATCTCAAGATCCATCCATGTTGTCGTAAATGGCAGTATTTCATCTTATCTTATGGCTAAATAATATTCTGTTGTATATATGTATCACATTTTCTTTACCCAATCATCTATTGAAGGACACTTTGGTTTCCATGTCTTAGAAGTGAATAATGCTGCAATGAACATAGGGGTGCATATATATCTTTACAGAATAATATTTTCAGATTTTTTTGGTAGATACACAGAAGAGGGATTGCTGGGTCATGTGGTAATTCTATTCTTAGTTTTTTGAGGAAGCTCCATACTGTTTGCCATAGTGGCTGTACCAGTTGACATTCCCACCAGGAGTGTATGAGAGTTCCTTTTTCTTCACAACCTCTCTAACACTTGCTATTACTTATCTTGTTGATAATAGCCATTCTAGTAGGTTTGAGGTGGTATCTCATTGTAGTTTTGATTTGCATTCCCTTAATAGCTAGTGAAATTGAGCATCTTTTTATATATCTGTTTGCCATTTGTATGTCTTCTTGGGAGGAGTGTCTGTTCAGGTCCTCTGCCCTTTTTTTTTTTTGGAATTGAGGGGATGGGAACAGCACTGGGGAATTAGGGGAAGGGGAACAGACAAGTTGCTGTTGTTTTGTTCTTCAGTCTAGTTGTGGAGGACGCTGCTTCACTGGCCCAAGTTGGCACATCAGTCGCCGGCTTCTGGACGGCCGCTCACTGCGGCTGCTGGCCGCTCACGCTGGCTGCTGGCTACACACGGTAGCCCATGGCAACCGACGGCCACAGGGGCTGCAGCCTACACCGTCGCCAGCGACTCACGGCAGCCCAGCTCCAGGTCAAGCTGTTGTTCAGCATCTTAGCTGTAGAGGGCAGTATCACTGNACGCTGCTTCACTGGCCCAAGTTGGCACCATCATTGCGCTCTTCCCTGGCGAGGCAGATCAGTCGCCGGCTTCTGGACAGCCGCTCACTGCGGCTTCTGGCCGCTCATGCTGGCTGCTGGCTACACACGGTAGCCCATGGCAACCGACTGCCACAGGGGCTGCAGCCTACGCCGTCGCCAGCGACTCTCTGCCCATTTTTTAATTGGATTGTTTGTGTTTTGTTATTGAGTTGTATGAGTTTTTTATATATTTTTGATATTAGCCCCTTATTGGAGGTATTGTGTGCAAATATCTTCTCCCATTTGGTTGGTTGCCTTTTTGTTTTGTTGATGGTCTCTTATGCTGTGCACAAGCTTTTTAGTTTGATATAGTCTCATTCATTTATTTTTGCTTTTACTTCCCTTACCTGTGAGGTCAAATTCATAAAATCCCCTCTGAACCTAAGGTCCATAAGTTTAGTACCTGTGTTTTCTTCTGTGCAATTTATTATTTCAGGTCTTATATTTAGGTCTTTGATTCATGTTAAATTAATTTTGGTGTATGGTACAGATAGCAATCTAGTTTCTTTTGCATGTGGCTTTCCAATTTTCCCAGCACCATTTATTGAGTAAGCTTTCTTTCCTCCATTGCATGTTTTTGGCTTCTTTCTCAAAAATTATCTGCCCATATATGAGTGGGTTTATTTTTGTGTTCTCAATTCTATTCCATTGGTCTGTGTGTCTTTTTTACCGCCAAATATCATGCTGTTTTGATTATTGTTCTTTGTAGTATCATTTTATACAGAGGGTGCCAAAAAAACATATACATATTTTAAGAAAGGAAAAAACTGTATTAAAATTGTAGTACTCAATATGTGCTGATAACGAAAGGTGAATACAAGGCACATTTGACTTCTGCAATTACAAGAGGTGCTCAAAGTGGCTACCATCAGCACAATTTTAATACAGCCTTTTCTTTTCTTAAAATGTGTATACATTTGTTTGGTACCCTCTGTATTTAACAGAAAAAGAAAGCGCAGGGCCGGCCGAGTGGCTCAGTTGGTTAAGAGCTGGCTTGGGACGCCAGAGGGCCCCAGTTCGGATCCCACATATGAGGGCCAGTAACACTGCCCTCTACAGCTAAGATG
>NW_017731376.1:3570522-3572386 GCF_001890085.2 Hipposideros armiger | reverse complement strand
AAAAGGACAGCAACTTGTCTGTTCCCCTTCCCCCAATTCCCCAGCGCTGTTCCCATCCCCCAATTCCCCAATAAAAATCTTTAAAAAAAAAAAAAAGAACGCACAGCCCTTTACTTACCCCAAATTATGTATCTGTTAGTTTACCAGGAATTTTGTCTAAATATTTTATAGCTTCCTTTTTGATAAACTTTAAGTTTGGAGTTCTCTGAAAAGTCAGTGCATGGATTCTCCTTATTATCATGTTGTGGGTAAATTTTTTAGGAAGCTCATACATTTTTTTTTTTAGCTGAGCTATCCTGCCACCTGTTGGCAGCTCAGCAGCAGCTCAGCTCAGGCTGGACTTGAACCGCTGTTGCTCAGAGCTCAAACCTTCGAGCAAGCTCTTAACCAACTGAGCCACTCAGCCGGCCCCACATACATTTTTTTGAGCTCTTATCGATCCTTAGACCTAGACCTTTAATTCCTTGGATAGGAATCAGTTACACCCCTAAGGGGTAATTATTGTTATAATGTTGACATTGATCCTTTTAATTACAATACATCTTCAATTTATTTTGAAGAGTTAATTAAAAAAATATATTAATTAAAGTTATAGATTTTATGAAAAATTATTGAGTTGTTTTATTTCTTTCCCCTAAGGGATGATGGCTGAGAAGGAACTTTGGTAATATTTATAAAAAACTTTTACAGACTAAAACAACTGGAGCCATGCTCTACATCCTAACTTTAGGACCTCAGTAATCAGCCTGTATGTTAGAATAGATGGAAATTATTTATCTGGGAAAATGCAAAATTATTTATCTGGGAAAATCTTGTCTTTGCACATGGCTCTACTTTTTCATTCAGACAGTTGTTTCTGAACTTTCATAGGACTATGTCAACATACTTTCAGTTCATCTGACTATTAAAGTAGCAAGGGAGAAAATCTGTATTCAAACTCACTGCTATTTTGATAAAACATCAAAACTCAGTTAAAATAGTATTTTTTAGATATTATATGAAGAATATAGTCCATTTCATTTGTCTAAATATTCTAAAATTAGTTAAGCCAGATATCAATTAGCTATATACTTGGACACTATCATCTTAGCTTTCTGTAGAATTGCCTTAACTGAGAATTGACTTTTGCATTTAGCAAGGTGACCTCAACAAACACAGTTTTAATGGAATATTGGGGACCAAATCCCAGTTAGAATAGGCTCAAGGAAAAATTTTAGATAGGCATAGACAACTCTTTGTTTTGTTTTGTTTTTGTCTTTTATTCCCTAACAAAAGAAACTGTGCCAGATTCTAGCACAGACCTTGAACATAACAAATGCTCTATAATATTGGTTGAACAAATAAATGAATATCTCTAGGTACACACATATAAGGATTTATCAAAAAGGGATCCTTAATAGTGGAATTGTGAGGTCTGATGGCATGCCCATTTAAAAAATATTTTTATTAAAAATATAGCTATCATACAAAGTGATGAAAGGTCATTATGGGGTTGTTGGGAAAGTCATGACACATTTTTGCATTGAAAAACATAGAAAAATATGTCATTACTTTCCCAACGACCCAATAAAATATGGTATATTGATATAATGGAATATTATTGAAAAAGAAAGAAATTCTGATACATAGTAGAACGTAGATGAATCTTCAAAATCATTTAATTTCAAATTTAAATGGGTGAATTTTTTTTTTTAAGATTTTTAAATTGGGGTATTGGGGGATGGGAACAGTGCTGGGGACTTGGGGGAAGGGGAACAGACAAGTTGCTGACATTTTGTTCTTCAGTCTAGTTGTGGAGGACGTTGCTTCACTAGCCCAAGTTGGCACCATCATTGTGCTCTTCCCAGTTGAGGCAGATCAGTCG
>NW_017731376.1:3561745-3569405 GCF_001890085.2 Hipposideros armiger | reverse complement strand
CAGAAATCGAAAAGAGAGAATGTCCCAAAAAAGACAAAATTAAAATAAAGATATACCATTTTTACCCATCAGATAACCAAAATGAAAGAGATTGGTAAAATTCACTAGCCCTCTCGCCGCTGCTGATAGTGGTATGGATTGAAATAGTCTTTTGGCTGAGAATTTGACAACATATTTTGCAATTTAAAAGGTGCTTTCCCTTTGATCCAGCAATACAATTTTTAGAGATTTATCTTGTAGATCTTGCACAAAGACATTCACACAGTATACAAGGATGAAAGGATTTTCACTGCATAGCTCCTGAAAGTAAAAAACACAGTGACAGTCACTAAACTTTTTAAATAAATTATGATGTTCCCATACAGTGGAATAAGATACCAGTATTCATACCCATATTTTTTACCTTCTCTGCTATTATAGGTAAGCTCCTAGCTAAGGCCAAAGTACTAGGTCCCAACCTTACTCAACTTCACAAAGCATTGCACTAGGAAGTCTACATTCTCTTTCTTACATCTCAGTGCTGATTTGATCGTGTGCTTCATCTAATCTAATGGTGATTCCTTCTGGTGTAGTCTTCATTTCAGTTTTTGTATTCTTCACTTCTGACTTTTTTATAGTTTCTATGTCTTTTATTTATTTTATTTTTTAAAAATTTTAAATTTTTTAATTTATTTTTTTATTGTGAAATAAACATTTTTAAAAATTAGTTTCAGCTGTTCAAGACAGTGCACTAGTTATACTTTTTACCCCTCAAAGTGACAACCTCCCTCCCCCAATCTGCCGCCCCACTCTTCCCCACCATCATACATATCTATTACAATTCCGTTGACTCCACTCCCACACAATACTCCACATCTTGTGACTATATATATATATTCAATTATAGTTGACATACAATATTATACAACATCAGCTTCAGGTGTACAGTGCAGTGATCAAGCCTCTACCCCATCCATGAAATGGTCTCCCAAAAAAACATGTGACCATCTGACACCCTACAAAATATTTACAACATTATTAATTATATTCCTTGAACTGTCTTTCATATCTGTGGCAATATTGTAGTTACCTATTTATGCTGTGTAATCCCTTCCCCTTCTCCCTCATCCCCACTCCCCTCCCAACTAGCAACCATCAGTTTTTCCTCTATATTTCTGAGACTATTTCTGTTTACTTTGCTTGTTCATTCAGTTTTTTAGATTCCACATATAAGTGAGATCATATGGTATTTGTCTTTCTCCGACTGACTTATTTCATTTAATATAATAGTCTCTAGGTCCATCCATATCGTTGCAAATGATACAATTTCATTCTTCTTTATAGCGGAGTAATACTCTGTTGTATAAATGTACCACAATTTCTTAATCCAGTCCTCTACCGATGGGCATTTCAGTTGTTTCCAAGTCTTGGCTTGTAAATAGCACTGCAATAAACATAGGGGCGCATATATTTTTTCAAATTAGCATTGTGGGTTTCTTTGGATAGATATACAAGAGTGGAATTGCTGGGTTATACAGTAGTTCCATTTCCAGTTTTTTGAGATATCTCCATACTGATTTCCATAATGGCTGCACCAATCTGCAATCCCACCAACAGTGCACCAGGGTTCCCTTTTCTCCACAACCTCGCCAGCACTTGTGGTTTGTTGATTTATTGATGATAGCCATTCTGACTGGAGTGAGGTGGTATCTCATTGTTGTTTTTTATTTGCATTTCTCTAATGATTAGTGAGGTTGAACATTTTTTCATATGCCTGTTGGCCATCTGTATGTCCTCTTTAGAGAAATGCCTCTTCATATCCTGTGCCCATTTTTTAATTGGGTTGTTTGTTTCTTTGGTGTTGAGTTGAATGAGTTTTATAAATTTTGGATATTAACCTCTTATCAGATATTTCATTGGCAAGTATTTTCTCCCATTTAGTAGGCTGCCTTTTTGTTTTATTGATGATTTCCTTTGCTGTGAAAAAACTTTTAAGTTTGATATAATCCCATATGTTTATTTTTTAATTTTTTATTTTTTAAAAGATTTTTATTGGGGAATTGGGGGATGGGAACAGCGCTGGGGAATTGGGGGAAGGGGAACAGACAAGTTGCTGTCTTTTTTGTTCTTCAGTCTAGTTGTGGAGGACGTTGCTTCACTAGCCCACATTGGCATCATCATTGCGCTCTTCCCGGGCGAGGCAGATCAGTCGCAGGCTTCTGGACGGCCACTCACTGCAGCTGCTGGCCACTCACGCTGGCTGCTGGCTACATACGGTAGCCCATGACAACCCACTGCCACAGGAGCTGCAGCCTATGCCATCGCCGGCGATTCACAGCAACCCAGCTCCAGGTTGAGCTGTTGTTCAACAGCCTATTCGGGATATGTCAGATAAATAGAATTATATGATGTGTGATTGGCTTCTTACACTTAGCATAATGTTTTCAAGGTTCATCCACGTTAAAGTATGTGTCACTACTTCATTTCTTTATTATTATGGCCAAATAATATGCCATTGCATAGCTATACCACCTTTTGTATCCACTTATCAATTGATAGATATTTGGGGTATTTCTACTTTTCGGTTATTATGACTAATGAATGATTCTATGAAAATTCATATAAGTTTTTATGTGGACATATATTTTCAATTCTCTCGGGTATATTCTTAGAAATGGAATTACTGGGTCATTTGGTAATTCTATAATTAACATTTGAGGGAATGGAGAAATCAATGGTGCATTCTAATGCGCCTGCAATATCCCAACACTAAAGGGAAACACACTGCTCTAGCTCCTTTCCTTTACTACAGGGAATAATGTGTTCCAAATGCTGCCTACTGTAACTTTTCCCATATTCTAAAAATGTTCAGGGCTGGAGAGGAGTCTCTGAGGGTCAATCCAGTCCATCAGTCTGTTCCAAATGAGAACCCAGCTTAAAGCTTTTTTATATGCTAAGGACAGTGGGCAGGAAAGGAACACTGGGTAAAATGAAAATATAAACCAAAACCAAATCTGTGTTTTCAGTTTATATCATTCAAGTGTCAGTTCAGGAAACACTCCAGATATTCCAAACACAGAAGGATTTATTCAGAGAATTAGGCACTTACATATCATTGAAAGGGCTGGAGGAATACAAGTTAGAGGGTCAGTGCCAGGCTTCTGATTCAAGGTTGCATATTATCACCTTTCTGACCCAGATATCAGAAACCACTCATACTACCCAGAAATGAGGAAACCACATCAAAGCGTCCCTGCACCACAGAGATGATAAATACACAAGGACATCGAATTCAGAGGCTGCTAACTCATGTCTACTCCAGAAACTGCTTTCCCCTGCACTGCCCTGGAAAGGAATTGTTCTCTTTTAATCCTTCTCTGTTTTCCCTCCATATCTTGTACAAGTGCATAACACTGACAAAATCTAAATCACATGGAAACCTGGGAAGTACAGTTTTTAGCATCCCAGCCTGGCAATACAGGATGACACGGACATAGGAGGTGGCCGAAATGGTGGCCCAGTGACACTAGACAATATCAAACACATCATTAAATCAGATGATCTAAATTAGCATGAGATAATAAATAATTCATTTATATATGTAGCAAATAGAAATATTTAAGGACTGTCTAGTGGAATGTCAAGTCAAAATATTGTCAATTGCTGAAGTTGGTTACTGCCTTCCTACATTTTCCTTGCCCCATTTGTCTCATCCTCCTCCATTACTTCCCTGACTCAATTTTTCCAAATTTTCTTTCTATTGTGTTCTAAATCGAAGACAACTAGTACCTGAAACAAGCCTTGTCATATAACAGATGCTTTATAAATCTGAGTTATTTGAATGAATCAGTGAGTAACTTATCCAGTATTCTCTTCATTATCATTATTTTACCCAAGTTTCTTTCCCTCTCCATGGATCTTTAACTTCTGTAACTCCAAGCAAGATTGCTTTCAGTCAGCAGCATTCTCTTCACCTGTCATGTAGAATGGCTAAATAATGCCTACAGCATCTATTCACAAGTTTAAGGTAGGGCAATGGTTTTCACCTGGGGTGATTTCGCCTCCTAGAGGACTGTAAGCAATGTCTGGAGACATTTTTGGTTGGGGGAGGTGCTACTGGCAACTGGAGGCCAGGGATGTTGCTAAACATTCCACCATGTGCAGGATCACCCTTCACAACAAAGAATTAACAGGCCCCCAAAGTCAACAGTGCTGAGGGTGAGAAACCCTTAGTTAAGAGTATGGAAGAATGGGCCGGCCAAGTGGCTCAGTTGGTTAAGAGCACAAGCTCTAAGCAACAGGGCTGCCAGGTAGATTCCCACATAGGCCAGTGAGCTGCGCCCGAGCTGAGCTGCCAACAGGTGGCAGGATGGCTCAGCTGGTGAGAGCATGTGCTCCTAACAACAAGGTTGCCAGTGCATCTCCCGCATAGGATTGTGGGCTGTGCCCACCTGCAACTAAGATTGAACATGGCACCTTGAGCTGAGCGGCCTTGAACTGCCGATGGGCTGCCGGATGGCGACTGGACTTGGAGCTGAGCTAGCTGCACCCTCCACAACTAAGATTGAAGGACAACAACTTGGTTGTTTCCCTTCCTCAATTCCCCCAATAAAATCTTAAGGAAAAAAAAAAAAAGTCTGGCAGAAGAAGAGGTGGGGGGGGGTGGGGGGGGGAAGAAAGAAACTGAATTCAAAAAGAGGGAAGGAGTTAAGATGAGATCCAGCAGAACTCATCAAGTCAGCAGACTTCTGTAAAGGACTGAGATGGTAAATATTTTAAGTTTTGCCGACCATAAGATCTCTGTTGCGACCACTCAGCATTGCTGTTGTAGCAGGAAAGTAGTCAGAATCAATACATAAAATCAATGTGTGTGGCTGTGTTCCAATAAAACTTTAAGTACGCTGACATTTGAATTTCATATAATTCTCACATGCCATGAAGTATTATTTTTCTTTTGATTTGTTTTCAACCATTTAAAAATTTAAAAACTATATTTAGCTTGCAGGACTTACGAAGATAGGCAGGCCGAAGTTTGCTAACTAACCTCTGATAGTGGAAGGAGGAAGAGGGAGAACTGGAGCTGGACAACTATGGCTGAGTGTGGTGTTTGTATTAGGTAAGGTTAGATTATGCTGAGGCAACAGACAACTCAAAATTTCAGTGATTTCCAATAACCAAGGATATTTCTCACTCACAATGCATATGCACTGTGTTAGCGAAGCTCTGCTCTGTGTTGTTTTCATTCAGGAATTCAGGCTAAATGAGCAGCCTCGGCCTGGAATATATCTAGAACTACTGGCAGAATGAAAATGGAGAACCTGGCAAACCATGTGCAGGCTCTGGGCATTTCTGCCTGAAATCACATATGTCACTTTCACTCATATTTCACTAGCCAAAGCCGGTCACATACCCATGGTTGACTTCAATCAGATGACATAATGGAATCCTCTCCCAGGAAGAGGAGTGACTATTTGTGAACAATAACATAGTCTGACACATTGCCTCTCCTTAGTGCCTTCAATTGCTTTGGTTTGGGTATTCCTGAAGCAAGTTTATTATATTCTCCAAACTAGTGCCTTAAGTAGGGACTGGGGGATATCATAATAGTGACGATAATAGCATCGGTCAAAAGTTCAGGGATAGACAAAGTAAAACCAATGAATCAATGAAGTAGTAATTAGTAAAAGTTTATTGTGTACACACAAAAAGGATAGTTCATGAACTGGGAGAACTCAAACCCAAACATGGAATGAGGTTCAGGGATATATTGTTACAAAACAGCCCACATAGTGAGAAGGCAGCGCCTTTATTTTTCACAGTGATTGCTTATAATATTGACATTTTCTTGAGCGAGCTCTTAACCAGGAGCCACTCGGCCGGCCCTTATATTGACATCTTCTTACATGATAGGGAATTGGTTATCATATTAACTTTAGGAAACACTTTGTTTAGTTCATGATCTCCAGAGATATAAACAAGAAATGACTCAGGTCAAGTTAGTCTTGAAAAATAAGGTAAATTAAGCTGTGCTTATATGACTAAACTGGTTTTGTCTGCTCAGGGAGTTTTCAAAGCTGGTCTCCGTTTGTTTTTGATTTTCACACATCTAATGTTTATTGAGTGTGTTTATTATTTTTTGAGTGTGAAATGTTTATTTCACACATCTAATGTTTATTTCCCCTACATTACATGCATCCTTTGCATGCATTTTTGCATTTAATTTTCACACCATCTCATTAAGGTAGTTACTATTTTTATCCCCACTTTATTGCTGAAGAAATTGAACAATAGAGAGATTAAGGGCACTGGACTAGCAAGTAGTTGAAATTCAAACCTGGGTCACTCTAATTTTAAAGTATGTGTTTCTACTCTATCACAGTGGTTAAGAACATAGGTTCTGATGATAAACTGCCAAGATTCAAATCCTTACTGGTGCCAGGCACTGCTTTTATGGACTTGGGCAAGTTCTGTAACTTTTCTGTCTGTTTCTCCATCTGTAAAATAGGGATGTTAACAGTATCACCTCATGAGGTTTTTGTAGTTTAAATATAAAAATGAATGTATGTGGAGTGCTAGTGTTTAGACTAGTACTCGGTAAATAAAAAAGTGTTTGCTATTATTATTATTATTATTATACAACATTTTGGGGGAGTTCCATTGGTAATTCTACTCTCTTTCCTTCTGTTCCCTTCTTATCCCTAATCTTTGAGAATTTCTGCTCTAGATTTTTGTTCCCATCTCATATTTATGTGTTTTTGGACTAATACTTCACCACCATGGAGGGCAAGCTATAGGAATACCATAAACTTTAATCCAGCTGTATCTCTGCTTCCCAGACCTTCCTCGCCTGCCACTTTTGTGTTCATGGCTTATTATTTAAACTTCTTGTTTATGTGGGTGCATAGCAATGATCTGAAATACAGGAGTAGGCTATCTAGAGAGAAGGTAGTAACACTGGCCTCAATTCTTGCTACATGAACTTGGTGATTCCTTCCAGTTATGTTTTCAAAGTTGATGATTTTACTGCGGTTTAATTTTGGAAACAACATACTAGTTTTTTCTCCTGTGTAAATTGTGACAAAACCTAGTCAGTACAGTAGAATACCGTGTTTGGCAGAGGCCTATCTATTGGTCATCAGCCTTTTAAAAAAACAGATACTGTTTGAGAAGGGCTTGATGGGCTAATGGAATTATATTATGACAAAGTGTGCACAGCTCTTCTTCATGTGGGGTAAAGAGAACTAACCTGTTCATTTTCAATTTTAGTGTTTAAAATAGAATGAAAGAGAATGACCTGTAGACAACTTGGAATCTGTTTTACTTATCATCTCCCTCAAACTTACATTTTTCTTTAAAAAATTCATTTATTACATAAGGCAGAAGGATAAACCATCCCATTTCCTTATTTGTACACTTGAAACAATATATAGACTTCAAGTGCTAGTTTTTGTGGGGGTTTTCTTAAAGATTTTTATTGGAGAATTGGGGGGATGGGAACAGTGCTGGGGAATTGGGGGAAGGGGAACAGACAAGTTTCTGTCCTTTTGTTCTTTAATTTAGTTGTGGAGGACGTCGCTTCACTGGCTCCAGTTGGCACCATCATTGCGCTCTTCCCGGGCAAGGCAGATCAGTCGCCGGCTTCTGGACGGCCGCTCACTGCGGCTGCTGGCGGCTCACGCTG